>NW_026716397.1:0-17608 GCF_029784015.1 Lycium ferocissimum
GTAAGAAACCCTTAAAAGTTCATCAAGCAAGGAATCAAGTAAAGGTGAAACTGATTTTTGCTCAAGTGAAGTTTTTCCCACCCAAGGTTCATTCCTACACCATCTAAGGTAAGTTTTATGGTATTTCCATGTTGTTTAAGGTATTGAGAATTTGAAACACTTGGATTGTAGAAGAATATAGAAAATGGGTCATCAATGTGGGAATAGTGTCATTTTGAGTAATAGCTTGGATTGAGTCATGATTCTTGATATGTTGTGATTATGGTTATGTTATAAATGATGTTAAGAACATGAGGTAAACATTGTATATGAATGAATGTAATCGTGTGCCATGGCCATGGATATGGATGATTGGAAGTGAATTGAGAAGTAAGGATAATGTAGGTGAATAAAGACTATTGTTATGATGTTGTGAATGTTATTATTGATGCTTGGGAGTTGATATATGATATGGACGAAGTCGTATAAATAAATAAGATGCTGTCCAATTTTCTCTAGATTTATTCATGTATGCTAAGTTATCGATTTTCTAATGACAGTATAACTCTAATGAAGGTAGAAATGCGAGCATTAAAGGAGAATGTGCAAGTGATAGAATAGTTGAACGGAAAGGTATGTAAGGCTAACCCTTCTTTCATAAGGCATGGTTCCTTGGCCAAATACCTATTCTTCTATGAGCCTATGATGTCCTCCAAATGATTCTATCTTTAAAAGCTACTAAGCTCATGATTCTCGATATGTTACGATTGTACTAAATTCCATATGATGAGTAATCCTCTAGGGATAGGTTTGTAATGAACGACGATAGTAATGATGCTAAAGATGCTTATGAGCTTTTATGTAAATGTGTCTATGTATGGCTATTATGAAACCCGAGCTTATATGGCGGGTAGAATATATATATATATATATATATATATATATATATATATATATAGCGCGCACCACTGCAGATGGGTACGGATAACCCTGAGCCTTGGTAGGGCCAGGTATGTATACTCACCGAGCCTTGCCATGGCCGGGTATGTGAAACACCGAACCTTCATGGTTGGGTATGCTATGTACATGATATGGATATGTATACGATATGAGTATGAATATAAATACGAATATGCTATGAATACGAAAATGGATACGAAATGTAAATGAGTACGGAAATGGATACGGATGTATGTACACAATCACGCATTAGAAATGGAAAGTCCTATGAAAAGCAAGTAAGTGTTTAAACGATGATACTACTATCTCCCATCTATGCTATTTCTTATGTTATCTATTATGCTTTCATAATGATGTTGATCATGCTTTACATACTCGGTACATTCTTCGTGCGCGTCCTTTTGTTTATGGACCTCATGCGTCATACTGCGCGGTGGCCGGGGGCAGGCTTAATCCATAGCTTTATTACTCGGGGACTACATAGCGGGCTCATTTTCATTCGGAGCTACAGCTTTTGGTATTTATTCTCTTGTGTACATATTTATGGGCAAGGCGGGGTCCTGTCCCGCCTATATGATATGAGATACTCTCCTTAGAGGCTCGTAGTCATGTGTATATGGTTAGATATATTTGGCCTTGTCGGCCTATATTTTGGATATCATTTTGTTAGCCTCGTCGGCTTGTGTATATTGTTGTGGGCATAGTTGTTGAAGATGATATAAATGTATTGTTGCCCAATGGAAATAGTATGAATGAGGAATTAAAGTATGATTTAGCTATGTGGCTCACCTAGATGTAAATGAGAAAGTATGATAAGAGGTGCCCGGGTGGGTTAGCACTGGGCGCCCGTCGCGGCCCTCCAGTTGGGTCGTGACACTCTCGAGTTCAAAATTGAAGAGGGAGTGGTAAATGTTTATGACTGCAACGTTCCTGTCTACCCAGATGATGCTTTCTTTTGTTTCAAGCATCCTATATTGGAATTATGGCCCAAGTTACTGAAACAGAGTGGTATGTTCGCACACTTGCCTGCAAAGTTACTCAATGAACCATGGGAATTCAATAGGAGCAAGAATCTCCCCTGCAATGTCCTTTGGTAGTGGTTCGTGGTCACTTGCTTTTATGGAGTCTTTGCTTACCGGCATAACTATGAAAAAACCCGAAAGTCTAATCAGCGACAACTCTGTGGGGAGGATGCAATGGAGATGGGCCTTAGGTGTGATTGAAAGGTGTTGGAGCCCTAAGATGGGATGATAAACAATTTATTAAAGTTGTGTTTTTTGGAGCCCAAATGTGGCCTGTTGAACAATTTAAGTATATATTAGGTGTTTTTTTGATGACATTATGTAATTTAAGTATATATTAGCTGTTCAGTACCTTTCTAAGACATTTTGTTAAGTATATATTAGGTGTTCAGTATTTAAGTTATGTTCAGTACATTATGTTCAGTAGTTTCAAACAAGTCACAAAATCTAACAGTTGTTGAAGAAGTTGCAACAAGTTGATAGTTTGTTGCAACAAGTTTATAATCTGTTGCAGTAGATGCGTCAGTTGTTGCAATAGATGGGTTAGTTGTTGCGACAAATCTAACAGCTATTGAAGAAGTTGCAACAAGTTGATAATCTGTTGTAACAAGTTGCTAATCTCTTGCAACAGATGCGTCAATTGTTGCAATAAATATAATAGCTATTGAAGAAGTTGCAACAAGTTGATAATGCATTTACCTTGATGGGTCGGTTATTTTGCAACAAATCTATCAACTGTTGAAGAAGTTGCAACAAGTTAATTATCTGTTGCAACAAGTTTATAATCTGTTGCAACAGATAGGTCAGTTGTTGCAACATGTGGATAATCTGTTGCAACAAGTGGCTTATCTATTGCAACAGATGGCTCATGTTTAAACAAGTTACTTAGTTGATCATCTGTCTGACTTAGAATACCATCAAATTGGTTAGGTACATATCTTTGAACAATAAATATCATTGGTTTCCTTTGTTTAGATCTAAATATGAGTTAATCAAGTAGTTCTCATCAAATTACTCCAACGATCGCTCGATTTGGGAAGAATTCACTTAGTTGATCATATGCCATGACTCAAAATACCATCAAATTGGTTAGGTACATCTACTGAACAATAAATAAAATTGGTTTCCTTTGTTTAGATCTAAATATGGGTGAATCAGGTAGTTCTCATCAAATTACTCCAACGATCGCTCGATTTGGGAAGACTCATAATACCATCAAATTCGTTAGGTACATATACTGAACAATAAATATCATTGGTTTTCTTTATTTAGATTTAAATATGGGCGAATCCAGTAGTTCTCATCAAATTACTCCAACGATCGTTCGATTTGGGAAAAATACACTCAGTTGATCATATGTCCTGACTCAGACTACCATCAAATTAGTTAGGTACATATACTGAATAATAATTATCATTGGTTTCCTTTGTTTATCAATAAATATGGGTGAATCTAGTAGTTCTCATTAAATTACTCCAACGATTGCTCGATTTGGGAAGAATACACTTAGTTGATCATATGTCCTGACTTAGAATACCATCAAATTGGTTAGGTACATATACTGAACAATAAATATCATTGGTTTCCTTTGTTTATCAATAAATATGGGTGAATCCAGTAGTTCTCATCAAATTACTCGAACGATCGCTTGATTTGGAAAGAATACACTTAGAATTACCCATCTAATCAATGAAATTACAGTCTAATCCATTAAGGATGTTAGTAGATAAATATATTGATTACTAAATATCATTGAATCCCTTTGTTTAACACTAACTATTATTGATTCCCTTTGTTGAGCACTAAATATATGTGACTCATATCATAGCTGTTGCAGCAATTGCATAATCTGTTGCAGCAGGCAACATAGCTGTTGAACAAGTCATATCACTTGTTGGATAAAACACAACAAGTTAAGGAGTTTCTGTGACAACTCATTCCATTTGTTGTAAAAACTCAAAACACTAAATAACTTGCTGTAACAAGTCATGTCACTTATTGGAAAACCAAGTTAAGTAACTTAGTTGCTGCAACAAGTCCGGTTACTGGTTGGGAAAATCCCAACAAGTTACAAAGCTGTTGCAACAGAATTATTACTTGGTGGAGACTGTTAAAAAATTGCAAAACCACAGAACATACATCGGTGATTTGAGCAAGATCAACATATCATATAAACCAAGTTCACTAACACAAACAACATAATTTTCCAATATAAGGAAGAACAACATAAAAATATCATAAAATCCAATTTCACAAACACCAACAATAGTAATTATTATTACAAGACATTGCAAGATTAACAACTATGGACCAATTCAATTTGGGCATATAGTTTTTTTATGGCCAGCTGTTTTGCATATGGAGCATTTATTTTTCCTCGTTGCAAATGATTCCCTGATTCCACGCCTCCTCTTTGTCCGTCTTCTTCTCGGTTTGCTCGGATCAATATGTGGAGGAGGTATTTCTCTCTCTAAAATCTCCATAGGAACTTCCCAACATTCTTCAGAAGGCACGGGATTCATTTCCTCACAGTATACAATTATGTAATTCTCCACCCTATAATATGCAGATGGGTAGTCATAAATCCGCCTTCCAAAGTCTTCACCATATTGGACTCGAAGTCTTTGCCATAGCATGTGGACAAGGTAGTTTGTCCAGGTCAAAAACTCTACAAGTACAAGATCTTCTTTGCAAATCGACTGTTGCAATCGAACCGTAACCGATGACACTGAACTTGTAGTTGGCAATTTGATGGGCCAATAACTTATTCCCCAAGTTGACAAATTTTGATACTTTTTTTTTCCATTGAGGGAACAAAGATGGTTGGTGGGTGAATGAACTCCATACGCCTCTCATGAAATTTCTCAGCAAACCTCCTGTTTATGGAATCTAATAGAGCAGTAATGGAAAATTCTTTTTCAATATTGAACATTGAGTTCACCAACTCAGCAGCGTTTGTCATCGTAAAATTATACCTGAGAAAACAAACATATTAGTGTTGGAATAGGTGGCTCAGCTATTGGAAAATCAGAATAAGTACAATATCTGTTGTACCTATTAGTTGCAGCAGATGTGTTACTTGTTGGAAACAGAAATGTGCAAATACCTATTTTCGGGGCAGAATGCCCTGCTCCATCTATGGAATCCAGCATGTTCAAGATGTTCGGCGACCCCAGGAACTACACAATATTGAACATTGAGCTCACCAACTCAGGAGCGTTTGTCATCATAAAATTATACCTGAGAAAACAAACATATTAGTGTTGGAACAGGTTGCTCAGCTGTTGGAAAATCACAACAAGTACAATATCTGTTGCAACAAGTAACCTATTAGTTACGGCGGCAGATGTGTTACTTGTTGGAAACGAAAATGTGCAAATACTATTTCGTAAGCGAGAATGCCTATACTATCTATGGAATCCAGCATGTTCAAGATGTTCGGCGGCCCCAGGAACTAAATCTCTTATTTGATTGAAATGGTCATTAAAGACCTCAATATTGTATGCTTTTGCTGCTTTATAAAATTGAGATACGACCGCCCCACTGTAAAAGGTGGTTCTCTGATTTTCCCTAAGGTGCCTCATGCAAAAACCATAATGACATGTAGGGAAGACAATTGAAACTGCCTTTTTGATACTTGGATGTTTATAAAAAATTATGCACAACTCAAGGGTATCCTCTATTTAGCTTCTCATTTGTTCAAACAAATATTTGTACGAAGCATCACACTCCTTGTCCACTACACAAAATGCCACCGAAAAAATATGATTCTCCGCATCTTGTGCGACTGCTGACAACAACACTCCTTCATATTTGCTCCTCAAGAATATGCCATCGACAGCTATGACCTTTTTAATTTGCGCAAAACCAAGCATCCAAGCCTGATAGGCTACAAAAAAGTACTTGAACTTCCCACTTTCATCAACCTTCAATGCTGTTTTACTTCCTGGATTTGCAGAATGAAGCATATAACGGTACGCATTAAGCACCGCATGCCCGTGCTCATGTGTCCCCCTTGTCAAAGCCTTTGCAATCTCCATGCCCTTCCAGACCTTCCAATAACTTACCTTACAACCCAATTCTGTACGGATTGATTGACTCATATCTTTTGTTGATGGGCCTTTATCGTAAGGAAACCTATCTTTGAAGTATTCACCAATGACTTTCGCTGTAGCGTGTGGATTATGACTCGTAATGTGCTCAGAACCACATGTGTGATGCTTTATGTAGGTTCTGATAAAAAATCTGTCAGAACTTAAAAGCTTCACAGCCCTCAGCCACCACTTGCACTTCGGATGTACACATCTGAAGCAATACACATAATGCGAATTAATCACCTTCTTGATTTTGAAATCTTTCTTCAAGCAAGCAAGTTTCAACGAAGTTGCTAGTGCTTCCTTGTTCTTGAATGACATTCCTTTATAAAAACCTGTTTCATCATCTTGAACTTGGCTAGACTGTGTTAATTGTGTAGTGCCCACTGTATTGCTCGCAACTTCGGGTATAGGAATCTGGTCAGTCCCACTTCCATTATCTAGTATATCCACATCCACCCCCATCCAATTGATTATTTAACACATCTTGTTAGTCTTGAGATAAATTTTGGTTCTCTACCGGGCTTCCAACAACATATACCCTTAAAATGGTCCTAGCTACATCATTCAAATAAGCACGCAAACGAACCTAATCAATTATCTTAAATAGCAAGACCCTATGATTTTCAAAAGATCTGTGCATGTAAGTGATGGCAAGATCTTTCAGTTCCGCAATAGGTGATGATTAGGTTCACAAAATCATCAAACACAACATCTCTTTGACAGTCATCGCTATCGTCTCTAACATGTTACCACCCTTCTATCGCCAAATATATCGATTGTTTTTCTCGATCCATTCACCATGGCAATCAACCCCTATTGTTATTGAGTCCCCCGTTAGTGGTGTTCGAAGTACCTGAAGATATTTTATTTAACAAAAAATTGGTCATGAGAGTACATACCAAACTCTAACAAAATGAAACAGCTGCAGTAGTTGTTCCAACAGATTATTGACTTGTTGGAACAAGTGGACTACTTGTTGCAACAAGTAATCCACTTGTTGCAACAAGTCACTAATCTATTGGAGTCAGCTTCAGTTTTTTGGGGTATTGTTTCAGACTGTTGAAGATGTCCAATAGATTAGTGAGTTGTTGCAATATGTGCATTACCTGTTGCAACAAGTAGTCCACTTGTTCCAATAAGTAGTCCACTTGTTCCAACAAATCTATAGTCTATTGGAAGCAGCTTCAGTTTTTTGGATTCTGTTTCAAGCTGTTGAAGGTGTCCAACAGATTAGTGAGTTGTTGCAACAGGTGTATTACCAGTTGCAACAAGTATTACACCTGTTGCAGCAAGTCAATAATCTGTTGGAAGCAGCTTCGGTTTTTTGGGTTCTGTTTCAGATTGTTGAAGATGTCCAACAGATTAGTGAGTTTTTGCAACAAGTGTATTACTTGTTGCAACAAGTGTTCCACTTGTTGTAGCAAGTCAATAATCTGTTGGAAGCAGCTTCAGTTTTTTGGATTCTGTTTGAGATAAAAATCGAAGCTGACTCCAATAGATCATTGAGTTGTTGCAGGTTATTTATACAACAACGTATTTAGCAATAGTTGCAACAATTATAACAACCACATTATCTGTTGCAACAACTATAACAACCACATTATCTGTTGCAACAATTATAACAACTACTGTAAGTTTTGTTGGAAAATCAGTAGATTTATACCCAGATGAAAAATTAAAATAAAACAGCATTGTTTTACTTACCAAATGAGTGGAAAACACTTATGAAGTAATTCCCAATGCTACATGAACAAAATCCGGTCAAAAAATTACAAAATCGGGTGGTCTCATTTTTTTCTTTCTTGAGCAACAATGACGGACGAAGAAGAAGAAGAAGAAGAAGAAGAAGAAAGCAGAACAATGGAATGAGAGGAAAACACTTATGAAGTAATTCCCAGTGCTACACGAATGAAATCCAGTCAAAAAATTGAAAAATCGGGTGGTCTTGTTTTTTCTTTTTCTTGAGCAACAATGGCGGACGAAGAAGAAAAACAAGAAAGCAAAATAGTGGACGACAAAGAAGAAGAAGAAACCAGCTGAATAAGAAGAAGCAAGAAGAAGAAGCAAGAAGAAGAAGAAAAGAAGCAAAAAGAAGAAGAAAATAAGCAAAAAGAAGAGGCAAAAATGGTGAAAACGGCGCAAGCAAAAAGAAAATTTGGCGCGTTTTTTTTGTCAATTTGGGTATTGTAGGGTTTATATGGGTTGGGTCAAAGTGTTAAAAATAAAACTTGGGGGCAATGTGTAAAAAACAAAGCTTGGGGTCAAAGTGTTAAAAATATAACTTTGGGGCAAGTCAAAACTCCCTAATCACTAATTCAAAGTTTATCACCCCTACTCAATAAAAAAAACTAGAGTTACCCTAACTCAATTTTGATACTTTTTTGTCACCCTTAATTAAATGGCCCAAGTCACTAGTAGTCAAAATAATGTAGTGTATTTGCTCATACTATGAAAATTATTTTTAAATTATAATTACCCAGTTATTGGATACAAATTTCTCCCCTTAAATTGGCATTTTCGTTTTTAACAATCAAAGATAATGTTATATTAAGTTGAAAGTCAAAATATTATTTCAGACATGTGTCACTTAGGACACATTAATTTTCCACATACCAGCCAACTTATTACAGTTTTTTTCATCCAGAACTTTTAGCTACTATAGTACTAGATTTATCATATGCTAGGAGCTGCAAGACATAATTAGGGGGGTTAATGAAACGTTACATTCTTAATAGTGGACTTCTTGGGAGCTTCCTTAGCTAACTTGTGAGCCACCTTATTTCCTTGTCTGAAATTATATTGCATCAACAAATTTCTGCCTTGAAGCATTATCCTATCTGCAAGAGAGTATGGCAATCATGTCCATGATATATTACTTTAATCACATCAGTACAGTCTGTTTCTATTTCTAGTGGAAATAGTTGTCACGCCCCGAACCATGGCACGGGCGAAACACGGCACTCGGTGCCCTTGCATGTGACCGAGCGAACCACATGGCTTGCTGAATCATCATGAGGCATAACATGAGCGGAATATAACATGAATGCATGATGAGCCTTTATAAAACATCGTAAGTCATAATACTTAATAAAAATACTTGTTTAAACATGAGTGCGGAAATAACATGAATGAGCCAAAATGGCTATACGACGCCGAATGTCTGACATAACATAACTGACTTGTCTAGTCTATGAAACCTCTATCATGAGTCCGACCGGAAAACATACTTTATCGGGACAAGGCCCCCAAAGATACCTTAGATGCATAACTAATCATAAAACAAAAGTTGACTAAACCCCGAATGAGATGGGGCTAACCAATAAGCGATACGAATCTTTGTCCCTGCGGCGGATGTGTCGTCGTATATCGTACCTGCATCGTGAAATGCGAGGCCCCGGCAATAAAAGGGGACGTCGGCCACATTGAATGTAATTGGTATGTAAAGCAACTGAAAGAAATAACATGGGACATGGAATAACATGATAAGAACTGAAACTAAAAACCTGGACATGAACATGAGCATGAGCATGAGTAGATATATATATATATATATATATATATATAACATGGTAAAAATATCATAAGTAGGGAGAGTAATAACTTATAACCGATCCATGGTCTGGTGCTTGCGTCCCGCCAGCAGAACACTCAGTCCTTGCCAGGGAACATGAGATTTAATAAAATATGAAAGGATCCGATCATTATGAGAGATCGTCCGGGACATGGGTGGAGCGATCCTCATCCTACGGTGGCTACGTAGTTTCAGGCTATCTGAAGCCTTCCTCGGTAATTAAAGCAACTCCCAAAAAAACATGAACATGTAAAATAAGTGGCATTTGCTGCCCATGGTTTTCATGAAACATAACTTTCTTGTACATGGTTTTCATGAATCATAACTTGCTTATACATGGCTTTCATGAATCATAACTTGCTTGTACATGGTTTTCATGAATATAACTTGCTTGTACATGGATATCATAAATTATAGCTTGCTTGCATGAACTTGTAAAACATGTATAGTATTTTCTTGAAAATAGCATAATATATCATAACTAGCACGCATGAACCCATGGAATGAGATATATGGATTTTCATGGATTACGGACGGATTCTCAATAATCATAAAGAAATATTAAGAACTCAATGATGGAATTATAACAATTCATACATAGTATAATCATGGACATGGACCTAGGGTTATCATGAGCATGGTATAGAAACCCTAGTTTTCGTAAAGAATCATAATTTATGGATTATGAGGCGTGGGGAAGAACAATGATGTTCCCACACGTAGATAGTAACTCTACATACCTTGTAATGCTCCAAACTTGAATTGAATACTTTAACTTTAAAGAAGATTTCCAAAATCTTGAATTCTTGAACCTTGAGATGGGTTTTCTTGAAAACCCTAGTTTTAGAATGATAATTTCTTGTTTAGATTACAAGGATATATGTTAGAATGGAGTTGGAATAATTAGAATGGACTTACCTTGGTGTTCTTGATGAAGGGAGAGGGTAGGAAGTCGTTCTAGGGCTTGAGGGAGTGAAAAATAATGAGTTGAACTGATATGGATGAATATATACTGTCCTGTGAAATTGCAAATTACGACCTGAACAGTGCTGGTCGTAAATTCAGTTTACGGGCCGTAAATTGATTTACGGTCCGTATTTTGATTTACAGACTGCACTGCCTCTCTTCAGTAAAATGGCCATAACTTTTTATACAGATGTCCGTTTGACCCCCGTAAGATACCGTTGGAAAGGTATTTCAATGCTCTACAACTATCATTAAGGAAGTTTTCTCAAATTCCCAACACGTTTTGAAATACGGTCCGTAAAGTGAAATACAGTCCGTATTTAACCATATGACCTCAAAATGTCAAATTCCGGAATGTTCGAAATTCTTGGTTTCGTTTTACGAACATCGTTCATGGGCGTAAATTGGAATACGACCACTGTTCATGGGCGTAAACCACCATATCACAACTAAACGGAAAAATCTCAATTCCCACATTCTTTATCTGATTTTCTAAGTCTAGGATCGTGGTTAAAGCTTACGTTAAAGTACGAGGTGTTACAATACCTCCCCCTTAGGATCATTCGTCCTCGAATGATGGGTCATAGTTAAGAATATGGTTGAGCATGGCTGGAATACATGAATGTGAAGAAAACATAACACGAAACATGAGACATGAAAGGACGTGATTACATGGAAACATGAATACTGAAGCATGAGACATGAAACATAAGCGCTGGGTACATGACATGAGCGTGAAACATGAAACATGACATGATTACCTGGACGTGAAGAGCATAACATGGGACATAAATACATGAAGACTGGCTGGCATGAAAACATGAGTGCTAAACTTTTATAAGATACAAACACGTGTAAACATGGACATCAACATGAGATCTGAATGTCGAAAACATGATTGTTACAACATGAGGGTTGAATACTGAGCGCAGGTAGGATCTGAACACTTAGGGACTTGATCATAGATGTTCATGTGTTACCACGGTAAACATACGAGATAAGAGTACGACTTAGCCTCTGAATGTAAGTGCAACTCTGTGCGAATGAGATAGAGTTTAGTCATATACTAGGAATATGATTCTAACATAGGTATTCATAAAGCTCTAGCGTAGGCATGACATGATACATCAAATCTGAGTAGAATATTTTTGAGATAATTACCATAAAGTACTTGAAGGGATCTCACTATGAACTTGGAACATACCTTACTTCGAACCTTACCTTGTTCGCTCCCGAAACATAGATATGAATATCTTGGCTTACCTTGCTTATTATTGTAATTGGATCATTAAGGAGTGAGAGAAAGGGATCATTCATACGAATCAGACACTTCATCTTCGAAGATAGATGTGGCATGGGTACATCAGACTGAAGAACATAACATGGAACATGTATACATGGAAATGGGACTAATATGGCATAAGACATGAATACATGAGTAGCATGGCATGGGGCATGAGAGACACGGCATTTACATAAGTACTTCGAAGCTACATACCCTGACATTTAGACATTAGGTCATGAATATTGAAGTGTGAATAAGACATAAGTGTGACTTAAATGGAGTATAAGTTGTAGGCTTCACTCTTGAGTACTTAGAGACATAGGGATGGATAAGATATCACTTTTGGAACTTAGCTATACTTACAGAATGGGACATGGTTCAACATAGTTTACTCTTTGACACGCAAGTCGACACCTCATTATAAAATAAGACTAGAAAATGAAGGAAAGGATCATAGGCATGAATGCTTTCGTGCTCGTCAAGCACCTAAGTCATAAGTAGAAAGTCACCTTGAACTTAAACAGGCATATGTACTTCGGAAAAGAAAATGGCATTCTTTGTCTCAAGCTACGAGTCGCTTTAAAACAAAGAGCAGGAGGAACATAAGCATGAGTTACGTGTAATCGTGGGTAGGACATCCATCTTGACTTACTCTTATCATTACCTACCAACATCGTTATGCTATTTCTATATGTGGATACTCAAAGAAGTCAGTCGTGGGCACGAGTACGTGAGAAGGTAGGTAGCATATCTTTGGAGTTGAAATAAATCATTTACCTAAGGCATTTTTCCCTTGTTCAAGGACCAGGTGGGCATTCCATAGGATTCTTAGTCTTTAAACTATTGTGTTACCTTCTCCTCAATCATTATCAAAATCAACATCATATTCGGAAAGCACTTATAAGCTAGAACGTGGTCATGGGTATAAAAGCACGATAGATACGTGAGACATGAATGCAAAGCCTTTAACCTTGGACATGAGTACAACCTGATGTGAGAAACATGAAAGAACATTCCCTTGCATAGCTTACTATCGTATGGAGTCTTAATTCTTATATCTTAAACATGGAGTGTAAAACTTTAACAAGGGTATAAGATAGGTATGCTAGGCATGTGTAGAGTACGTTTGGGCATTGTTACTACATAGTGCATGAATTATTCTAGAATTGGAAACGTTATACTCTTAAAACTCGCTATTCGCTCTAGAACTTTATCTTATAACATAATTACCTAGTACTTGATCTCAACAGCATGACAAAGATCACATTCTACGCTCCTTATCTTGGCTACATGAAACTGTGACCCTCTGACATAATCTCCTTAACACCTATCAACTTACAAAACACATAGTTTATACTGGCACCTTATCGCACGATCTCCCCCTTAGTTCAAAAGCTGACGTTTAAAGCCTGTGGATCCCTCGAGTTAGAGACAAGTGATAATCTAGTGGTTCCACTAATTTCCTCTAAAATACTAACAACTCATTTCTTTGGCTTACTTCAAGCAATACTAGGAGAACTGGATTACTTAAATGAATGGGTTTCTAATGTACATGACTAGCATACTAGCTTTGTCAGTCTTAGGGGAAACTTTTTTTTTTTTTTATAGCACTTAAAGGCTTTTTTTCTGCATCTTACTCTCTTACTGCTTAGATGGTTTTCTTCTTTCACCCATGTCTATACCTCGAATTTAATTTAAACCCTTCGGGTTCTAACACGCCTTCGGTGTATTTAGACGGTTACCCACTCACTAGTGTTAACTTGACTAAGTAACTCAAATCATACTTCTACTAACTCTGCTGAAAATTTCTATTTCACTGTATCTACTCAAACTTACTTACTATGCTTTTGTTAACCACTTGCTAGCATCATATTCTCTAATTCTTCTCTGAGTACTAAAGTGAAGCATAGGGTTATTTCTAACTTTCCTCCTCATCTGACTCTATTCTGGGGTTGTATACTATCCTTCTGAACTATAGACATGGATCATACTTAGGGAAATTTCATCTGTCTCAAATGAGAAATTGGAACAACTAACCCCAAACTCCCTATACACTTTCAAAATTATATCATACTGTAAGACTAGTTTAACATTCGAGGATGAATGTTCTAAAGGGGGGAGGATGTTATATCCCGTATTTTGTACATTGGGATATTCCGAGCTAACCGCGATAAGTTAAGGACAAGGCTATTTTCCGATTGTGTTTAGTGCACAAGTTGCTTAAATTCTATTGGTGTGAAAATATTAAGGGAAATTAGAAGTTAGTTTATTCATGGTAATTATTTTATGAAATGAAAAAGGCCCTAAGTGGCCGTGGGGCTTGGGGTGGGCTCCCACCTATAGCTTGGCCAAATTTGATTGATCCAAGCCATGAGTGGGGCATGTGCCCACTTGTATGAATTATATATGTAGACAAGTGATGACAAACAAATCATATTCATCATCTTCACAAACTTAAGAAACTTGGAGAAACTTGGAGAAGCCATATTCGGCCATGGCCTAGCCGAACAAGAGCCTTGAGAATTGATCAAAAAAAAAAATCTTCTAGTATTCCAACCATTAGAAGGTCCTTAGTAACGTGGGGTAATTGTTGGAGCAATCAAAACATTCATTCTTGCAAAGCACAAACCGTAGCCAAGTTGAGGAACTAAGTGGTAAAGGTAAGGTTTAATCTTCTTTTACATGTGTTATGGATTGTTTGAACATGTTGTAGTGTGTAGAAATGGATGAAATTCATGAAACTTTGTGTGTTGGGTGGTGGCCGTATATGGGCTGTTTTGTATGGCATGGTGAACAAAATTTACTTAGTATTTTTGGCTGTTATTGTTGTGGATTCTATGATAAAAATGAAGGTTTAATGGTTCAAGTTGAGGTTGTAATCATTGTGGGCTGTTTTAGAAGCTAATGTGATTTTAATATAGTTTCTTGTATTTATGAGAATGATGTTGTTAACGTGTGGATTGTTGGTGTAGTTCATGAATTTGGAAGAAAGAAATGTGTTGTTGTTGTTCCTATTGAAATTGGGAGGTTTCGGGTGGTGTTGCATATTGGTTGGGCTGTTTTGAATGTTGTGCGGATTGTTTGAAGTGTTCTTGAGTCTTGTTTGAATGATCTCGGGTTAGTGCTTGAACGGGTGAGCATTGATGTTGGCTTGATTGTATGTGGTTGAATTGAATGTAAATGAAACGCCGTCGAATTATGTAGAAAGGAGTTACTAACGTTAGAATGCGTTTTGAATTAATTGTTGATGTTGTTAATATGGTTGTTGGTATTGTTGTTGATGATTTGGCCGAGTTGAATTCTCGGGGTTGTTGAATTATAGGGGAAATGCTGCCCGATTTTTCGTAAAAGAAGTGTTAGCTTAGGATTGAATTCCTAAGTACCTATAACTAATGTTTAGTATCTAAAGACGTTGTTGTAGATCTTGGGAAGCCCGAGGCTTAAGTTCGGATTAGCTTAGGAAGCGGACGAGGTATGTAAAGCCTATCCTTTCTTTCGTTTGGCATGTCTTAGATGTAAGTAAGATATGATACGAGCCCTGAGGTAACTCTATTCATAAGGTCCGAGCATGTCTACGATTCTTATTCACTTCTTGATGTTAGCATTCCTAATATAGTTGAGCTATGGTCCTTGTGTCTTTTGTATGATTGGATAGTAAATGTTGCATAAAGAGTTCTTGTTCCTAAAGGGTTCTATGTCGAATAAGGTCCCAAACTTTCATAGACGGGCTGGGATCGCTTCGATACGTTCGTAAAGGGTCCTAAAGCAAATAAAGTCCATAATTTTCATAGGCGGGCTCGGATTGGTTTGATACTGGTCCGTGGTCCCCGAGACTTCCCTTTGTTTAGTTCTAACGACATTAGAAAGAACTTAACATGACTATCGTCGAACCCTCAAGCGTTGATTACTTACTTATCTATTGAGTCTGGAATGATGATTTATATGCATATGGTTACTCACTACTCTGCTCGTGCATCTTTGTTGTTACATCTTTCGCCGAGTCCCGGGCTAGTTATGTCATCGTGCACACTTCCTGTTACACCTCGGAAAATTTCCCGTTGGTACGCAAGTGGACGAACTAGTGATGAGAGCGAGGAGTGCGAGTGTATAATGTTTCATGGGCAATGTATGTAAATGGATGAGAATGAATAGAATAAAAAAAAGTCTAGAAATGTGAAAAGTTGAAAGTTGGCAAACCGCCCGCACTTGATGGTCGTGAAGTCCAAATACGGACCGTAAAGTGGAATACGGTCCGTAAATAGCCGTGTCGTAGAATGGCATGCAAAGGTTTCAACTTTACGCCATGGAGAAATGGTTAAATACGACACGGTGGACGGACCGTAAAGTGAAATACGACCCGTAAACCATGGTCGTAAATCACCATCTCATCATCTTTGCCAAAGTTTGTGGATCGCTTAAGCAGGTTAAAGACGACCACGAGGACGGTCCGTAAAGTGGAATACGGACCGTAAACCTCCATGGACGACCACTGTTGCTCACCTCGGCCACATTCCCAATTCATTAAATATGAGGACCAAGACTTATTTATTTCATTTCTACACTACACCACTTCTCTCTAGAATCTCTCTCTACATTTATTACACAAGTTTTCAAGGATATTTGAGGATCAACAACATTAAATAAGTGAATCAAGAGTAAAGGAAATCATCCAAGTCAAGAAACCCAAATGGAGAAAAACTAGGGTTTTGCTCAAAGAGGAGTATTAGCAACCAAGGCTTGTTCCTAAAACATCTAAGGTAAGGTTCATGATATTTATATGTTGTTTAAGGTATTTGGGAGTTGAAATACTTGGTCATTAAAAGAGAATAGCAAAATGGGTTATGAATGATGAATAGTGACGTTTTGAGACATAGTTGGAATTGAATCATGAATGTTGTTGGGTTGTGATATAAATGTGTTATAAATGACCTATAGACATGAAATGAGTGTTGGATACGAAAGAATATGACGATGGATTTTTAGTCATGATTATGGGAAATTGAGGTGAATTATGAAATGCGAATCATATGAATGAATGATGATTGTTGTTAATCATATTGTGATGATTATTATGAATGTTGGGAATTGATATGGAATATGGCGGAAAGTAGTATAAACAAGGAAGCGCTGCCCAAATTTCTATAGCCTTAGTAAGTATGTTTTTTTACGACGACATAACTAATGTCGATATGAATTCCATTGAAGGTATAGACAAGCGCATTACGGGGGAACAACAAGCGATAGAGTAGCTAAGCGACAAAGGTATGTGAGGCTAATCCCTTTCCTTCTAAGGCATGAGTCCTATGGCATGAATTTCTCTCTTTTACTATGAATGTTCCATCTCCAAGAAAGTTAAGAGTCCTCTCTCATGAATAGCTATACGAGATAAGAAATATAAGATGAATACGAAAATGATGATAGCAAGCTAAAGTCTAGAAATGCTATAGCCTATGATATGATGCCTCTAAGAAGCTAATGATGACATTTATGTAATTTAATGATATTGATCATTGTGCACACTCACCTTATGCTTGTTCCTTCAAGGCGAGGCAGAATACGTAAGAATGCTCATAATGACATCGGGGGTCCACGACCTTACGTCACCCCGATAAAGTATGAATAGCTAAGAGTCCCTATGCATGTATTGTGATAAGTATATGATGTCAAGCATACCATGATGAGTTATGATAAGCATACTATGATAAGCATGTTATGATAAGCATGATGT
>NW_026716398.1:0-17683 GCF_029784015.1 Lycium ferocissimum
GATGGACCGGCGGGGGAAAAGTTTTGTTTTGGCCCCGGGAAAAACATAAAAAGAATTATCCTACTCACTTTTTGGAGGGGGCCCGGGGTTATTCTTTTTGGGAAGAGTGGAACTTACTTATATGGTGTTCACGCAGATATTTACATGCATCATAAGCACTCAGCATACTTAAGCGTGCGGAGTCAACTTCATGACACGGGTGGTTAGAGTTGTCGAAAGATTATGATGTTGATATTCTCTACCATCCGGAAAGCTAATGCTGTGTTTACGCACTAGTCGCAAGTCTGGGCAGCCTGTGACCGATGCCATCGAGAGAAAGAAATGGTTCGCGATATTCATCGGTTGGCTAGTCTTGAGTTCGCTTGGGCTGATTCTAGAGATGTTGGGGTTTCGTTCGAGGTATTGCCGAGTCCTCTGTGAGAAGATATTAAGCGACATCAGTATGAGGATCCTATTCTGCTACAGTACAGAGATGTAGCCCCGGCACAGGAGAAGACTCCGTTTGAGATTTCACCTGATGGAGTGTTATTTCACGGAAACGGTGTGTGTACGTTCGTTGCGGGGCTGAGCGGCGAGTTATGGGCGAGGCACATTATGCCCGATATTCTGTTCACCCAGGGTGTTATACCTCGCATTTTGAGCGTATTCGGAAAAATTGGAAATGATTTGGAATGGTAGGAATTAAGGTTCTAATTGGATTCTACTTAGTGTGCATGGGATGTTTGAGGAAATATTGACGCGGAAATATTAAGGAAGGTTAAGGACATTGCAATGTATTGATTTTGTTTGGTTCATAAGTTGGTTATGAAATTTAGATGTGGAAATATCGGAAAAGACTAAGGGCGAAATTGGAATTTTGGAAAATAGTTTCATGAATTATCAAAATGTGGAGCAAATAAAATTGGTCTTGGAAAAATTAGCAAGACAAAATTTGAAAAAAAATTGAGGCCCAACCCATGAAGGTGGGAACCATGGCAACAAAAGAGGGGCAAAAATTTAATTCAAGTCATGTGACATGGTCACATGACAAACTAAGAATAAAAAGGGACCAATTCATGATAATTCTCTAGAATTTTCAAGACTTGACAAAGAAGGAGAAAAACAAGAAAAAAAGATCTCAAGAAAAAAAGAAGGCATTCGGCCATGGGTGAGATTTCACCCCTCAAAATCTTGATTCCAAAATTCGTGTCTTGTGGTTTTCATGCTAATTCAAGGTCCCTACACACAAAGTGGTGCAATTATTTCGGAAGATACCCATTGGTTTCGTCGTTTGGACAAGTTAGTGGAATGAAGAAACTTGAGAAGTAAGGTAAGAATTCATCTTTTCTAATTATGTTTTGAAGGTTTGTTTGTGTTGTGGTATATGTAAATAAGTAGAATATATAGAAATATGGAAGTTTGCATGGTGGAAGTATATGCGCATATATATGGCCGTGTATATGTATTGTTGGATAGTGTAAGATGAATTGAGTTTATGTTGTATTTTGGTTGTGGTTATTTTGGAGTTTGTATTGGAAATGAAGGTAGAACGAAAATGGAATGTAGTTGAAACTTGGCGTGTGGCCGTGTGATATATGGTAGGAGGGAACATGTTGGATTTATTTTGTTTAACATGCTAATGGTGTTATTGTGATCTTGGCAATGTAAATGAAGCATATATGGTGTAAGTTTGCATTGAAACGGCATGTAGGAATTTATGTCGTATTTGTATGATTTTATGATATTATGGAAATTGAGATATTAGAGTGAGAATTATGATGATTGTCGATGAACTTGGAAGATGGAAATATGTTATGAATATGTATGTTAAAGATTAGAAGATTTGGATAAATTATGACTTTGGTGGAAAGTTGTATAGTTTGTATAGCTTGTGTATATATTGTAGAAATGATATGAAATGCTTCTGAATGGCATGGTAATGATTTTGGTTAATAATGAATGTAAGTATGATGGTGTTGGGTTGAACATGGGAAGTCGGAATGGAAGTTATTGCATTATGTCGAAAGGTTGGCTAGTTATGTTATATTGTGTTGTGTTGTGGTTATTGATGTTTTTGGTATTGTTGTTGGGTTGTTGTTGACTATTTTGAGCCGAGTTGAATCTCGGGGGTGTCGTATTTATAGGGGAAGTGCTGCCGAAATTTTGGTAGCCAAATAGAAGCCAAAGATTGAAATGTCAGCTTGCATGAATAGTGACTGGTAAAGATGACCATTTGCAGATTTTCGACGAAACGGGATTTGATTTTTGGCAATCGTGAAGAGCAGGAAAGGTATGTAAAGCTCTCCCATTTCTTCTATTGGCACGTCTTAGATGCATTAGGCTTGACTTTGGACCTCGGGGGCACCTCTACCCTCGGAATCCACGTCCAAAGATGCCCCTTTTCATTCATCGCCGAATTGAACCAAATATTTTGCGAATAGTTAGAAAAATTGTTTAAACCCCTAAAACTTGTATAAATGCATTTCGATTGTCCTAATATCCTTGTAAGTGACGTTATGAGTTTAACATATGTAATTTACGCCCGCCACCTCAATTGACCGAGGTGGGCCCACTATTTTTGATTTTATTCTCTTGTATTTACGATTTGTCTTCGAGCGGCTTTCAAAGAATGTTTTAACTACTAAACAAAAATCATTTTAAATATTCCATCAAGCCCTATGAAATGTTTTGATATGTACTTCGACTCTGAAAGTTTTATTTGAGGAAATCCGTCGTGATGTCTGAAAGGTACGTATTATGACTCAGTCCGATTTCATTGATTTGATTCGTTATTCGATATGCCTCATGAGTCTCGGAAAATATATATGTCATTTTTATTGCATTTAGTTTCTCACTACTCTACTCGTGGATGCCTCAATGTTTCCCCCACTGAGCCCGGGCCAGGATATGTTCTCAAGCGTATTTCTCTGCATTGTTCGCCGCGCCCCGGTGTGAGGGGGCAGGTATATACGTACATGGGTTGTGGTGTATGATGTGCCATGTACGCTTATGCTGATTATGTTCTGATGTGGCCACTTGGTATGTTATGATTTGTTTCGGAGATATTTCCTACTCTGAAGTATGCTGTGTTATGGCGCCGGAGAAGGGGGCGCCTCTGCTCTGTTCACCGAGTCCCATAGCGGGGCCGGCTTTTGCATATGTTTTTCGTACGCATTACGTATGTTTTCTGATACGCATTTTGATTACCTATGCATTTCGTTTGTATTCCGCACATTCTGTTCGATTTTAGCTTTATTTATTTCGCCTCTGCTTTACATATTCAGTACATTTTCCGTACTGACCCCCTTTCTTCGGGGGGCGCGTTTCGTGCCACGCGGTACGTATGTTTGGCCCGCCGATCCGCTCGCCCAGGTTTTCTACCACCGTGAAGTGCTCCTTTGTCCGGAGCCCGTATTTTGGTATAAAATTCTCTGCTTCGCATATGTACGTACTTATTCTGGGTACGGCGGGGCCCTGTCCCGTCATATGATTATGTTTTGTTCTGTAGAGGTCTGTAGACATGAGGTGTGGGTTCTGTATATGTTTCGTGAGATTTGCGTACGTTTAGAGTTATTTATGTTTGGTGACGGCCTTATCGGCCTTCGTGCGGCATGCCCACTTGTCCTTGTTAAATTATGACTTTTGTTTATCTTTAATATTTTGCTAATTCAGGGTAAGGTACGTATGGGTGCCCAACTAGGGCACGAGTCGCGGCCTACGGAGTTGGGTCGTGACAAAAGTGGTATCGTAGCGGTTAGGTCCTCGGAATGTCTACGACCGTGTCTAGTAGAGTCCGTTTATGGTGTGAAGCGCGCCACATTTATAAATGTGAGGCTACAGGCATCTAGGAATTGTTGACCTTCTTTCTCGTCTTAGATCGTGCGATAGAGCCAAGTCATAGGAAATAAAAATTCCTTGCGCAAGCCTTACATATGGCGGAAGATGGTAAGTGGTGACGGAAAGGTCACACAGTAAGTTTGAATATATTTGTTCCGTTACTCCGAAACGAGAAGGTCCGAATGGTTAGAGTGGGATGTGAATTTGTATATTCGTACGGTATTATGGGTATTCGCGGCGTACGTATTTTGAGTAATAAGAATTTGTAAAGGTGACCACCGAGGTCGAGAAGGGTAAAATGGTAATTGTACAAGAAAGGACGTGTTGTGAATATGCCTCGGGATCTGTAAGGCTTCGATTAGCCTCGTATTATGTAATAAAGGTCGTGTGTGGAAATGGACGTGATTATACCGACATTAAGGGACTAGAATCCGTTGAAGTTGCGAAGTTAAGCGTGCTCGAGGGAGGAGCAATTTTAGGATGGGTGACCCCTGGGAAGTAATTGAAAAATTTTGCAAACTTGGAATTTAAGGGGATAAATGAGAAGTTAGATAGACCTAAGAATAACTATAGTACACGGGATGAATTATGACAAGCTTCGATTTAAGGAAATGATAGTAGGGTTGCGATAAGAATATGGGCGGAAAAAAAAAATTGCGACAAGTATGAATGTAGAAGTAAGGTAACAATGGGAAGGATACGAGAAATAAATGGAAATTTGGGGTGACCTAAAGGAAAAGGAAGTAGGTGAAGCAGTACGCACTCTTACAGAAGTCGCGCAGACTGGAGGCATTAAATGGGGAAAAAAAAAAGAGAAAGCGCAATATCGCTTGGGAATTAGGGTAAGTTCGAAAAGCGGTTGGAAATGTTTGTAAGTAGAATGGTGATGAGTGCACATATATATGTATGCGTAGGACTTTTCCTTGGTGATTACGTTGGTCGAAAGGCGAATCCTAACGACAAAAGGCTGCAACTAATGGAAGGTATTATGACACGGAACATAGGGATGAAGTGAAAGGTGAGAAACAAATGTTACGGACTGGACTGACCCTGATTGCGTTACAAACACTGATCGGAAGAGTTCTAGCATGACGATATTTGGAAAAGCAATTGAGTAAAGATATTGAGAGTAAGGGAATTGAAGTATTGGAAGGAAATAAGGATAAGAAATATGATCAAGTGAGGCCTTCGAGGGAGCCGACAGGCAAGGTAGGAAATCAGTGGGTAGGAGTGAGAAAAGCAAGATTGTAATCAAGCGAGAAGTAAAAACGCGACAAGGAAAATTTTCGTAGGTCCCTAAGGTAGTGGTAAAAGTAGCCTGACCCTGAACGCGATTCCGTATGCCATAATTCTGTGCTTCTGACTTCGAAGAAACTCTGTCGATTATACCCCGGTACTTCTGAACCTAATTATGTTTCTATCTGCTATACCTCTATATGTCCGACTCCGACTACAAATCCGTCTGATACATCTCTGTACGATTGACTCCGATCATGAATACTCTCGACATACGTCCGTACGTCCGACCTCGACCGTAAATCGTCTGGCATATGTGCCGGTGCGCTTGCCTCTGACTCCAGATGTATCCAATATAGTTCGGCACGTCTGATTCCGACTATGGAATTGTCCGATATGCTTCTGTGCGTCTGGCTCCGATTTTGAGTCTGCCTAAGATAACGTCAGATTACGATTCTGTCTGCCGTACCTACGTACTTCCGATTCCGGATATGACTCCGTCCGACGTCCGTTTGGTCTTCTGATTCTGACGAAGATTCAGTTCGCCGTATATCCGATTTAGGACCCGAGCAGCCCTAGTGAGGGGATGTCGAAGAATGATGGAAGGAGTTGGAAAGTGAAGGCCCTTACAAGAGTTTTGATCAAGTTCAAGTATGTGTTTGGGAAGAAGGAGACCTCCCCGAAGTATTATGAGACCCCATAAGGTCAATTGAACATTCGAGGACGAATGTTCTAAAGGGGGGGAGAATGTTATACCTCGCATTTTGAGCGTATTCGGAAAAATTGGAAATGATTTGGAATGGTAGGAATTAAGGTTCTAATTGGATTCTATTTAGTGTGCATGGGATGTTTAAGGAAATATTGACGCGGAAATATTAAGGAAGGTTAAGGACATTGCAATGTATTGATTTTGTTTGGTTCATAAGTTGGTTATGAAATTTAGATGTGGAAATATCGGAAAAGACTAAGGGCGAAATTGGAATTTTGGAAAATAGTTTCATGAATTATCAAAATGTGGAGCAAATAAAATTGGGCTTGGAAAATTAGCAAGACAAAATTTGAAAAAAAATTGAGGCCCAACCCATGAAGGTGGCCGGCCATGGCAACAAAAGAGGGGCAAAAATTTAATTCAAGTCATGTGACATGGTCACATGACAAGCTAAGAATAAAAAGGGACCAATTCATGATAATTCTCTAGAATTTTCAAGACTTGACAAAGAAGGAGAAAAACAAGAAAACAAGAGAAAAAAAAAGAAGGCATTCGGCTGCCATGGGTGAGGTTTCACCCCTCAAAATCTTGATTCCAAAATTCGTTTCTTGTGGTTTTCATGCTAATTCAAGGTCCCTCTACAACGTGGTGCAATTATTTCGGAAGATAATCCATTGGTTTCGTCGTTTGGACAAGTTAGTGGAATGAAGAAACTTGAGAAGTAAGGTAAGAATTCATCTTTTCTAATTATGTTTTGAAGGTTTGTTTGTGTTGTGGTATATGGAAATAAGTAGAATAGATAGAAATATGAAAGTTAGCATGGTGGAAGTATATGCATATATATGGCCGTGTATATGTATTGTTGGATAGGTAAGATGAATTGAAGTTTATGTTGTATTTTGGTTGTGGTTATTGTGGAGTTTGTATTGGAAATGAAGGTAGAACGAAAATGGAATGTAGTTGAAACTTGGCATGTGGCCGTGTGATATATGGTAGGAGGGAACATGTTGGATTTATTTTGTTTAACATGCTAATGGTGTTATGTCACACCCCGACCTTACTAGGGTGTGATGGGCACCCGACCCTCCTCAGAGTCGAGCGAACCCTTAACGTTCGCGCTACTAAAACCTGCCATCTCAAAAATTTTAAAACAACATGAAACCTTTCAAAATGGAAATCACTGAACCTTTAGTCAATCACGTAATTTTTATCAACCAACAACATCTGAAAATACACACCCTTTAACATCTATAATCGATTTGCGCTCCTCGACACTCTAGCCGCAGACACCGTCTCGCAAAGTCTCTAGGATATACAAATACCATGACATAAATGCCCGACTCGGCAACCCTCCGAACCGAAATGGAGCTCGCCAATCCCGCGGAAACAACTCCTAGCAAAGTCTTCTCTTCATGGGTGTACCGCAGCATGAAAACGCTGACCCCCGAAGAAGGAGGGTCGACGGGATATGTACCGAGTATGTAAAGCGATTACAAATAACAACCACCGCTCAATTTAGAAGAAAAGAAATCACAATCAAGCTCATTACTGCGGCCCTCGCGGAGGAAATATAAATGTATACATGGGGTCCTAGAACAATCCTTAAGTAAATAATACAAATGAACACACATTCCTTAAGCAAAGGATGCAACCTAACCCGTGTGTCGCCTCCGACATACCAATGAAATAGTCCCTTCGGACGGCCGCTTCCCGCGCGCACATAATGATGGCCCTTTCGGCATTGCGCTTCCGCATAATGATAATAATAATAATAATAATAATAATAATAATAATAATAATAATAATAATAATAATAATAGTAATAATAATAATAATAATCCGCCGGGTGTGCCGGTCAAAGATACGTCTATCCCGGCCCCATCGGACATGCTGGCCCCGACGTAAAATGATGGCCCCTTCGGGCATGCCGGTCCGACATACGCCTATCCCGGCCCGACGGACATGCCGGCCCCGGCATCCTAGCCTCTTCGGGCATGCCACTCGTGACATACGGCTATCCCGGCCCCATCGGACATGCCACTCGTGACATACTACTAATCCTAGCCTTCGGGCATAATGATAATAATAATGAGATATCGCACCCCCTTCGGAGTGGTTTTGAAAGGTTTAAATAATAAAATCTCACACCCCCATCGGAGTGGTTTTGTACGCACTCCCTTCGGAGTGGTTTTAGAAAAGCCTTAGAAAATAATATATCACACCCCCTTCGGAGTGGTTGTAGGAAAGCTTTAGAAAATAATATATCACACCCCCTTCGGAGTGGTTTTAAGAAAGCTTTAGAAAATAATATATCACACCCCCTTCGGAGTGGTTTTAGAAAATCGAACTTTATACTTTCTTTAGCTCTTTAGTGTAAAACAAGTTTCAAGGTGATTCGGTTACACTTATGCAAGTTATAGATGTTTGAACATTTTTCTCAACAAGAGGTAAGGAATCTAATTCAATTGCATTGAATGAATAGCACTCAATTTCAAACTCGGATTTCCATGAACGAGAATAACCCCCGAGGCTCAAATCCAAACTTAGTACCCCTAGGACATGCCAAAAGAAGGAAAGGGACAGCTTTACATACCTTTTCCGCTTCTTGAAAACTTCTCCAAATTCGAATCCCGTTTTCTCCAAAATCTACAAATGGTCATGTTTACCAATTGTGAGTTATAGCTTCCAAGAGTTCAACTTAAATTCATGTTTGTCTACCGAAATTTCGGCAGCATTTCCCCTATACATATAGCATTCCCGAGAATTTAACTCGGCAAATTGTAATCAACAACAATCCCGGGAATGCAACCCGGCCAAACCAACAATCATAACAACAATATCAATACTCAACTCACAACATGTTCAAGACATTCTAACCCAAATCTTCCAATTGCCATAAGAACTCCAACAATACATTTATTTCTTTCAAACTCATAAATTATGTCAACAATCCGCATGCTAACGATCATCATTCTCATGCACACAAGAATTTATTTTAAAATCATATTGCTCTCCAAAACAGCCCGCAACATTTCCGACTTCCATTTGAGTCGTCAAACCTTCATTTTCACCACATAATCTACAACAATCAACAACCAAAATACTATATAAAATGAGTTCATTATATTTTTCTAAAATCAGCCCCTACACGGCCCAAGTTCCAAGCTACATAATTCCATGAATTCCGTTCATTTTTACATGCCAAACATATGCAACTATCCATAACAACATCAACCAACACTAAATGAATTTAGTTCTACACGTTTATACTACACTACATTTATTCGGCTACAACATAATACACCAAAATCTCATGAATTCCATTCATCTCCACACTCTACAACACACAAACCATGCATAGTATATGAAAAGGAGATGGAATCCTTACCTTTTTCCTCCAACTTCTTTACTTGTCCCAAATGCGAAAACGATGAAACCAACGGTTTATCTTCCGAGATAATTATACCACGTCGAAGAGCGTCTTGAACTTAATAAGAATACAAGAGAATTACAATTTTTGGACCAAGATTGAAGGCTAGGAATTTTTTTCTCTTTCCTTTTCTCTTCTCTTTCTCTTGTTTGTTTTCCTCTCTTCCTTTTTTTTTGCTGAATTTTTCGGAAAGTTTTGGGCCCGATTTTGCTGAAAAAATGAGGTTTGTCCCCTTTAAAAACTGCCAACGTCGGGGTACTGTAGCTACGATGCGTAGCATCGTAGCGGTAGCTGTAGCGGTACCGCGGGATTACTGTTCCTGCGTCGATAGTTCAGTTTGTAACGTCTATAATTCTCTACTCCGATGTCCTATCAATGAACGGTTTGTTGCATTACAAACTAGACTCGACGAACTTCATTTTAGGCTTTTAAAACACCTTAAAACTCCACATATACTATGAGATATGCGCCTCCATAGTTGACTTAAAAATTCGCCCAGCATTTCCCAAATTTTCGTCGAACTTATTTTCTTCAATTTACTCGATCTCGAAATATTCCAACGCACAAAATGCGGGATATAACATCCTTCCCCCTTTAGAACATTCGTCCTCGAATGTTCAACTAAGCGTATAGGGGCTTAAGAATCTCGATTTAAACTTTTCCTTCTTGTCATCCCCTTTACTCGACTTGTAACATTCTAGATACATTACCTCGTGTCGTCTCTTAATATTTAACTCAAACCCTTCCTTATTCATCCCATAGCTTGTTTTTCCTTTTCACACTTACCTTTGTATTCTAGCTACATAAATCACATCATAGCCTTGGCCACTTTCTCACTAGGCCTTACTTACTTTTATGATAATCCGTTACATTCGCATTATACCTTACAAACCGTCTTATCAATACATTTACACACATCACGATTCCTTCCCTCTCCGTACTCTTGTCTTGGTCATACTATTAAGGCGACTTTTCAAGTCACATCACAAACCCATACCTCATTCTCTCTTGTTAATCTCGAAGAAATTTCGGCAGTTTCCTTTATATTTCTTATTGCACTCAAAGCCCGTACACAGAAATACCAACAATGCCTCACAGGGCCAACATACATATACACATTTTATATCATATCGCAGCCACACAGGGCTCCCAATATCGTCACCAGTACACAAATAATAAACACACCTCGTATGCCCAACTTTTACGGCACTCATTACACTTTCTTGTCTACTTTCCCCCCTTTAGGCTCTAACTCGTATTTCAATCGCAACCGCAATTTCTTTCCCAACATATATCTTTCATACCTTTACTTACCTGTATACTTTGTGACTTCCAACATCATCAATCACATTCTTCTATCAGCGTCATTCCTCGCTGCAATCACAAATCAGGGTAAGGAGTCTCGTCTCCTATGACTTGGCACTATGGCACGATCTCGAGATATGAAAGAAAGAGTAACCAACCTAAATGCCCCGTAGCCTCTGTTTATAAATGTGGCGCGCAACACACCATAAACAAGACTCTACTAGACACGACTTTGCGAGACAACCCCTAGGACCCGGCCCGATACCACTTTGTCACACCCGACCTTACTAGGGTGTGATGGGCACCCGACCCTCTCGCAGTCGAGCGAACCCTTAACGTTCGCGCTACTAAAACCTGCCATCTCAAAAATTTTAAAACAACATGAAACCTTTCAAAATGGAAATCACTGAACCTTTAGTCAATCACGTAATTTTTATCAACCAACAACATCTGAAAATACACACCCTTTAACATCTATAACTGATTTGCGCTCCTCGACACTCTAGCCGCAGGACACTGTCTGCAAAGTCTCTAGGATATACAAATACCATGACATAAATGCCCGACTCGGCAACCCTCCGAACTGAAATGGAGCTCGCCAATCCCACGGAAACAAGTCCTAGCAAAGTCTTCTCTTCATCTGGGTGTACCTGCGTGGCATGAAAACGTTAACCCCGAAGAAGGAGGGTCGATGCAGGGATATGCGAGTATGTAAAGCGATTACAAATAACAACCCTTTGCTCAATTTAGAAGAAAAAGAAATCACAATCAAGCTCATTACCTGCGGCCCTCGGCCGGAGGAAATATAAATGTATACATGGGGTCCTAGAACAATCCTTAAGTAAATAATACAAATGAACACACATTCCTTAAGCAAAGGATGCAACCTAACCCGTGTGTCGCCTCCGACATACCAATGAAATAGTCCCTTCGGACGGCCGCTTCGCGCAATAATAATGATGGCCCCTTCGGGCATTGCCGCTTCCGGCATAATGATAATGATGATAATAATAATAATAATAATAATAATAATAATAATAATAATAATAATAATAATAGTAATAATAATAATAATAATCCCCTTTGTCTAATCGCGGGTGTGCCGGAAGATACGTCTATCCCGGCCCCATCGGACATCGCCCCGACGTAAAATGATGGCCCCTTCGGGCATGCCGGTCCGACATACGTCTATCCTGGCCCCATCGGACATGCGGCCCCGGCATCCTAGCTCTTCGGGCATGCCACTCGTGACATACGGCTACCTGGCCCCATCGGACATGCCACTCGTGACATACTACTAATCCTAGCCCCTTCGGGCATAATGATAATAATAATGAGATATCGCACCCCCTTCGGAGTGGTTTTGAAAGGTTTAAATAATAAAATCTCACACCCCCATCGGAGTGGTTTTGTACGCACCCCCTTCGGAGTGGTTTTAGAAAAGCCTTAGAAAATAATATATCACACCCCCTTCGGAGTGGTTGTAGGAAAGCTTTAGAAAATAATATATCACACCCCTTCGGAGTGGTTTTAAGAAAGCTTTAGAAAATAATATATCACACCCCCGGAGTGGTTTTAGAAAATCGAACTTTATACTTTCTTTAGCTCTTTAGTGTAAAACAAGTTTCAAGGTGATTCGGTTACACTTATGCAAGTTATAGATGTTTGAACATTTTTCTCAACAAGAGGTAAGGAATCTAATTCAATTGCATTGAATGAATAGCACTCAATTTCAAACTCGGATTTCCATGAACGAGAATAACCCCGAGGCTCAAATCCAAACTTAGTACCCCTAGGACATGCCAAAAGAAGGAAAGGGACAGCTTTACATACCTTTTCCGCTTCTTAAGCTTCTCCAAATTCGAATCCCGTTTTCTCCAAAATCTACAAATGGTCATGTTTACCAATTGTGAGTTATAGCTTCCAAGAGTTCAACTTAAATTCATGTTTGTCTACCGAAATTTCGGCAGCATTTCCCACATACATATAGCATTCCCCGAGAATCTAACTCGGCAAATTGTAATCAACAACAATCCCGGGAATGCAACCGGCCAAACCAACAATCATAACAACAATATCAATACTCAACTCACAACATGTTCAAGACATTCTAACCCAAATCTTCCAATTGCCATAAGAACTCCAACAATACATTTATTTCTTTCAAACTCATAAATTATGTCAACAATCCGCATGCTAACGATCATCATTCTCATGCACACAAGAATTTATTTTAAAATCATATTGCTCTCCAAAACAGCCCGCAACATTTCCGACTTCCATTTGAGTCGTCAAACCTTCATTTTCACCACATAATCTACAACAATCAACAACCAAAATACTATATAAAATGAGTTCATTATATTTTCTAAAATCAGCCCCTACACGGCCCAAGTTCCAAGCTACATAATTCCATGAATTCCGTTCATTTTTACATGCCAAACATATGCAACTATCCATAACAACATCAACCAACACTAAATGAATTTAGTTCTACACGTTTATACTACACTACATTTATTCGGCTACAACATAATACACCAAAATCTCATGAATTCCATTCATCTCCACACTCTCTACAACACACAAACCATGCATAGTATATGAAAGAGGAGATGGAATCCTTACCTTTTTCCTCCAACTTCTTTACTTGTCCCAAATGCGAAAACGATGAAACCAACGGTTTATCTTCCGAGATAATTATACCACGTCGAAGAGCGTCTTGAACTTAATAAGAATACAAGAGAATTACAATTTTTGGACCAAGATTGAAGGCTAGGAATTTTTTTCTCTTTCCTTTTCTCTTCTCTTTCTCTTTGCTGTTTTTCCTCTCTTCCTTTTTTTTGCTGAATTTTCTGGAAAGTTTTGGAGCGTTTTTTTTGAAAAAAATGAGGTTCTGTCCCTTTTAAAAACTGCCAACGTCGGGTACTGTAGCTACGTACTGTAGCAGTACTGTAGCGATCTTGTGGGCATATGCGGTACCGGGATTCTTGTTCCTGCGTCGATAGTTCAGTTTGTAACGTCTATAATTCTCTACTCCGATGTCCTATCAATGAACGGTTTGTTGCATTACAAACTAGACTCGACGAACTTCATTTTAGGCTTTTAAAACACCTTAAAACTCCACATATACTATGAGATATGCGCCTCCATAGTTGACTTAAATTACCCGCCTTAAAGCATTTCCCAAATTTTTCGAACTTATTTTCTTCAATTTACTCGATCTCGAAATATTCCAACGCACAAAATGCGGGATATAACATGTTATTGTGATCTTGGCAATGTAAATGAAGCATATATGGTGTAAGTTTGCATTGAAACGGCATGTAGGAATTTATGTCGTATTTGTATGATTTTATGATATTATGGAAATTGAGATATTAGAGTGAGAATTATGATGATTGTCGATGAACTTGGAAGATGGAAATATGTTATGAATATGTATGTTAAAGATTAGAAGATTTGGATAAATTATGACTTTGGTGGAAAGTTGTATAGTTTGTATAGCTTGTGTATATATTGTAGAAATGATATGAAATGCTTCTGAATGTCATGGTAATGATTTTGGTTAATAATGAATGTAAGTATGATGGTGTTGGGTTGAACATGTGAGGTCGGAATGGAAATTATTGCGTTATGTCGAAAGGTTGGCTAGTTATGTTATATTGTGTTGTGTTGTGGTTATTGATGTTTTGGTATTGTTGTTGGGTTGTTGTTGACTATTTTGAGCCGAGTTGAATCTCGGGGGTGTCGTATTTATAGGGGAAGTGCAGCCAAAATTTCGGTAGCCAAATAGAAGCCAAAGATTGAAATGTCAGCTTGCATGAATAGTGGCCAGTAAAGATGACCATTTGCGGATTTTCGACGAAACGGATTTGATTTTTGGCAATCGTGAAGAAGCGTGAAAGGTATGTAAAGCTCTCCCATTTCTTCTATTGGCACGTCTTAGATGCATTAGGCTTGACTTTGGACCTCGGGGGCACACTACTCCTCGGAATCCACGTCCAAAGATGCCCGCTTTTCATTCGGCCGAATTGAACCAAATATTTTGCGAATGGTTAGAAAAAATTGTTTAAACCCCTAAAACTTGTATAAATGCATTTCGATTGTCCTAATATCCTTGTAAGTGACGTTATGAGTTTAACATATGTAATTTACGTCCGCCACCTCAATTGACCGAGGTGGGCCCCCTATTTTTTGATTTTATTCTCTTGTATTTACGATTTGTCTTCGAGCGGCTTTCAAAGAATGTTTTAACTACTAAACAAAAATCATTTTAAATATTCCATCAAGCCCTATGAAATGTTTTGATATGTACTTCGACTCGAAAGTTTTTATTTGAAAATCCGTGATGTACGAAAGGTACGTATTATGACTCGGTCCGATTTCATTGATTTGATTCGTTATTCGATATGCCTCATTGAGTCTCGGAAATATATATGTCATTTTTTTTATTGCATTTAGTTTCTCACTACTCTACTCGTGGATGCCTCAATGTTTCCCCCGAGCCGGGCCGGGGATATGTTCTCAAGCGTATTCTCTGTATTGTTCGCCGCGCGGTGTGAGGGGCGGTATATACGTACATGGGTTGTGGTGTATGATGTGCCATGTACGCTTATGCCGATTATGTTCGATGTGGCCACTTGGTATGTTATGATTTGTTTCGGATATTTCCTACTACGAAGTATCTTGTGTTATGGTGCCGGAGAAGGGGCGCCTCTCGTCTGTTCACCGAGTCCCATGGCGGGGCCGGCTTTGGCATATGTTTTCTCGCATGCATTACGTATGTTTTCGATACGCATTTTGATTACCTATGCATTTCGTTTTGTATTCCGCATTCGTTTCGATTTTAGCTTTATTTATTTCGGTCTACGCTTTTACATATTCGACATTTTCCGTATCGGACCCCACTCTTCGGGGGTGCGTTTCGTGCCACGCGTGTACGGATGTTTGGTTCGCCGATCCGCTCGCCTAGGTTTTCTACAGTTGTGAAGTGCTCCTTTGTCCGAGCCCGTATTTTGGTATAAATTCTGCTTGCATATGTACGTACTTATGCAGGGTACGGCGGGGCCTGTCCCGTCATATGATTATGTTTTGTTCGTAGAGGTCCGTAGACATGAGGTGTGGGTTACGTATATGTTTCGTGAGATTTGCGTACGTTTAGAGTTATTTATGTTTGGTGACGGCCTTATCGGCCTTCGTGCGGCATGCCCACTTGTCCTTGTTAAATTATGACTTTTGTTTATCTTTAATATTTTGCTAATTCGGGGTAAGGTACGTATGGGTGCCCAGACTAGGGCACGAGTCGCGCCTACGGAGTTGGGTCGTGACACGGGGTCGACGAAGATGTACCATGATCTCGGATGCTTATATTGGTGGGATGGTATGAAAAGAGATATAGCGAGAGTTCGTCGCTCGGTGTCCGAATTGCCACGGGTTAAGATTGAGCACCGAAGCTTGGGTGGGCTATTGCGGGAGATGGAGATACCGACGTGGAAGTGGGAGATCATTAATATGGATTTTATTACAGGTTTACCTCCGCACTCCACGGAGGTATGATTCCATTTGGGTTATTGTTGATCGGCCCGACAAAATCAGCCCATTTTCTTCCGGTGGGACCACCTACTCGGTCGAGATTATGCCACGCTTTATATCGGGGAGATTGTGCGACTTCACGGAGTTCCCTATATCTATTATCTCCGACGGAGGTGCCCAGTTTACGACAGCTAATTTCGGAGATCCTTTCGGGTAGGATTGGGGATGCGGTGAGTCTCGATAAAGACATTCCATCCCGGTCCGACGGACGGCCGCACTATTCGACATTGGAAGATATGTTGCGGGCCTGTGTTATTGATTTCAGAGGTAGCTGGGATGATCATTTTCCGCTTGTTGAATTTGCCTATAATAACAGCTACCACTCCCGTATTCAGATGGCACCGTACGAGGCGTTGTATGGCAGAAAGTGTAGGTCACCGATCGGTTGGTTTGATGTTGGGGGGCGAGTTGATTGGCCCGAGATGTGGTCCGGCAGTCGTGGATAAGGTGAAACTTATTCGAGAGAGATTATTGGCGGCCAGAGTCCTTGAAATCATATGCGAGATAATCGCCGTCGACCTTTGGAGTTTCGGATTGGCGATTGGGTTTTACTCTGAAAGTGTCACCTATGAAAGGTGTTATGAGATTCGACAGAAAGGAAGCTTAGTCCGAGATATATTGGGCCTTATTATATCATTCGTAAAATAGGCAAGGTTGCCTATGAAGTAGATGTACCGGTGATTTAGGAGCGGTTCACCCCAGATTTCATGTTTCTATGCTTCGTAAATGTATTGGTGACCCTCCCGTAGTTTTTCCTATAGATGATATTCGGGTCACGGAGGAGTTATCTTATGAGGAGCGACTATAGTCATATTGGATCGTCGAGTAAAAAAGGTTGCGGAACAACGATATGGCTTACGGTAAGTCTTCGTGGCGGAATAATAACCGAGAGGAAGGACTTTGAAGTCAGAGTGACGACGGATAAAGAAGAAGTATCCCTCATCTATTTTCAGAGCCTATAGGTAATCCAATCCTCTATTTGACTATGTGGTTTGATAAATGAATTGTTCATCAGTGAATGTATTGTTGTGATAGTTGAAAAGGAAACTCCCCCAAATTGTTTGTATGACCCGTAAGGTAAATCTAACATTCGAGGATGAATGTTCTAAAGGGGGGGGGAGGATGTTAGAACCCGTATTTTTGTGCATTGGAACAATCCGGATTAATTATGACAAGTTAAGGACAAAACTATTCCGGGATACAAAGTCGGGATTTTTAACCTTTGATTTTTTTTTTTAGACATAAGTTGTTCATGAATTTGTTGGTATGGAATAATTAGAGACTTGGGACCAAAAGTGATAAAATTGGAAGTTGGAAAAGTCATCCATTTTCATGGTTGGCCGTGTGAGTGGGATGAGGCCCACACACTGATTTTGTGTCAACTTTTAATTTGGAACAACACATTAATGTGGGCCAAGGGACAATTGTACACTTCATTAAAGGGTAAAAGATGACCGAGCTTCATTTCGCTTAGGTCGCAAATTAGAAAAAAAAAAAAAGTGAAGAACACCCCATTAGAGGGTTCTCCCAACCAGGAAAAAACAACTCCCTTTTAACTCTTCCAAAATTATTTTTTTGATGCCAACCCACTA
>NW_026716399.1:0-25144 GCF_029784015.1 Lycium ferocissimum
ACCATCAACTACAACAATGGTATGCCTGAGTACTAGGTACTCAGTGAGTGTATAAGGGAAATAGTTAAACAAATCAAAGTTGTCATAAAACAATAACAATCAGTAAAACAATATTAAATGAAATAATTTGTGAACTCGGAAATTGAGTAAGCCATTAACTCAGAAAAATCATCAGAGAACCCAATAATTAAGAATACATCACGTTTAACTCGTTACCATTTACCATGTCAAGTATGTAACTTACAAACTCAGTATTTCCACAAGCCACTCACAGGTAACCAAAATACCAAAACAAGCCACTCACAGGCAAATCAATCAATCCATACTCCGGGCTAGGAAACCACGGAGGCTAATCGTCCTCTGGACTAGCACAACAATAGATGTACCGGGCTATCTGCCTTGGAGGTCAATCATCCTATGAATTGACACAGCAATAGATGCATCGGACGATACGCCTCGGAGGTCAATTATCCTATGGACTGACATAACAATACTCGTATCGATACGTTAGGATCACAATGGCTAATCGTCCTCTAGACTAGCACAGCTTGCCCGTACATGCTCAAACACAAACAATATACAAGTTATGGAATATTAACTAAATCATCAATCATGGCTTAGAGCCGAACCTCACTTATCAAGTCATCATGTCATAATAGAGACATTTCAACTCATAACCGGTGAAGAAATCTTATTCATAGCGCTTATTAAATTTCAAGTTCAAGAAGGCCATTCAACAGCAAAATAAGTTTAAGATCCAACCTTTAGAAAAATGAGTTCAATCATCCAATAATGGAAAAAACGAGTTTCAATCATGTTCATATCCCAAAGAAAGGTGTCAAGTCACGAACAATCATCTACACGTTTCAAACAAGATAACATACTTCGAAAATAAGGTTTTTGAAAAGTAGACATACCTCAATTCCCTCTAAAAGCTAGCAAATGGATTCTTCCAAGTTCAACAATCGTTCTACTATGTTTATTAATAACGAAGTTTAGAACTTTAACCATTCTAGGGATTGCTACCCTTATTCGAAAAACTAGGGCTTTTCTAGCCTTAAAACTTGTTCTTGAATCCTTATGTGAATACTTAGTGAAATCTTATCTTGTAGTATGCTCTATAACAATCCAAACCTTATTAATAAACCCATAAAATCAGAAGTCTTACCTCTGAGACGAACTCCACATGCCCCTATCTCCTTCTTCTTGGGTTTTCAAGAACTTAGGGTTTTAGAGAGATGATTTACTATCAAAAGGGGATGAATGTGGTATGGGAATGATCAAGATTGAGTAGGAACTTACATTAGGGTTAGCGAGACTTTTCTTAGAAATATTGGTTTGGAACGAAGTGAGAAATAACACAACGAGGTAGAACTGAAATAAAATTCGAAACCAGAAAAATACCCCAATCCGCATTGAGCCCGCATCACAGATGCAATGTAAGGATTGGGATCCCCATTGGCCATGTGATGTGGCTCTGATGCCTGATAACATTTTTTACTGTAGGTGGATTTTGCATGATGGGCCCACGACGCACACTTAACACACATTTTCGATAATCGATATTCGCTTAGTAAAACAATCAGAACTCCCTGTACGTATCTCGGTTTGAGCCCCACTTTATATGGTTGGAAAGGTATTTCAAAGACCTACAACTTTTATGTTTTGAGTTTTCCTAAATTCCCAACGTAAATACCCAAAAATTGGACATAACTGAAAACTGTCTCAGATAATTGGACATAACTGAAAACTGTCTCAGACTTAGACGAATTTCAGGATTTCAAACGAACTTCCTTATCTCGTTTGACCCCGAAAAGTTCATTTAACACTTATACCCATCCAAAAGGGATCCACATAGCTTAGATGACATCTAAACCCTAATTATTTCACATTCACACTGTCACACCCTTAATCCGACAGGGTTTGATGGGCACCCGACCCTTACTTAGGGCCGAGCGAACCCCCTGACTCTCGTAATACTCATAATCATACTGGGCCCGCAAAACGTGTCAAAATGCAGAGGGAAAATTTTCAAAGAACATCATACTTTTCGTCTTTTTCCAATCAAATAAAATCTGTAGTCATAACGAATGACCGTAACATAATGCGTCATCGATATATCGGCCACATAGCCGATTACAAAACAAATCACAGCATAATGCATAATAATACATCGGCTCGCGTGGCCGCTTACAAACCGACATATCACACACACGACATCGTCACGCAAAGTCTCTACCAACATCTCGGATACCATACAAAAGCACTCGGACTCGACGGCACTGCGTGGAAATGGAGCTCGCTAATCCAAATTTAACATCTTCTCGCTAACATCGCTACCATTCGCGGGTACACGCGGCACGAAACGCAGCCCCGAAGAAAGGGGGTCGAATATGAATATGCGACTGAGTAATGTAAAGCATAACATAGGGAGGGAAATGAGATCATGCAACCGAAGTAAGTAGTACCGAAAAATAGTGCAATAAGAATCCCACAAGACTTATTTTAAAACCTAATTCGTGCATAACAATATCATATCCGAATCATCATCGGACTTAGAAACACGAGTAAATAATCATCATACCATCATGTTATCATATATCATATCGTACTTTACCGTGTCACAAAGATACTTCGTGTCACATCATATTTCGGAATACATATCATACTACGAATACACCCATACTTCGGAACACACACGTACTTGAGAATACACACATATAACATATATAGCATGTCCCGCCTCCCCGAGGGACTCGGTGAATGTAATCATCATATCATCACCATATATATACATATAGCGTGTCCCGTCCTCTAGTGAGGGACTCGGTGTATAGAATCATCATATCACCATCATATATATATACATATAAGCTGTCCGGCCCTCTAGTGAGGGACTCGATGTATAGTGTGTCCGACCTACGGTGAGGGACTCGGTGTAAGAGACAATAATCATATTATCACATATCACATATCACATACCACATATACACATACCGGCGGTCAATACCCGGCCGCCAATGTCACACACACACATACGATGCACAAATACCCGAAGGGCAATATCACATATACACATACCGCGGCCAAATATCTAGCGGTCAATATCACACGTACCGGCCCTGGACTCGGCAAAAATGTTACACCTCTGAAAAATTTTTCGTTGATGCACAGTGAATAGGCTAATGAGAGATAAGAGGTAGACGATGTTTCAATAAGTAAGACATAGCAATTGATGATTCTATATGAGATTCGAAAGCATTCGATGTTAGATAAGAAAGTTGCCAGAGAAGGCCATGTAAGCGATAAGTTTCGGAAAGGCTTTATGAGTAGTAAGTTGATGACAACTTAATGATGTGTTGGGGAAGAGTTATGACGCCCCTTAGGTTGCTAATGAAGTGATAAACAAGTGCTAAGAAGGTTCCATAAGGATTGGAGATCAAACGAGACGACGGGATCAAACTTGGTGGAAGCCGTGAGTTCCACGGCCAGATCCACGGCCAGCATTGCATTCCACGGACCGTGGATGGGTCCGTGGAACTGCCGGCAGAGAGAGCAGCTGGCTGGTCGTGAACCACGACCAGCTCCACGGACAAGACTTGGTTCCACGGACCGTGGAGCGGTCGTGGAACACCCGACGGGCTGAAATGTTTTAAGTGTTTAAATGAGTTCCCAACTTCATTATTTCATTTCCAACCTCTCTCTACTTCTCTCTAAGACCTCTAGGGTTCCATGTATGTTTCATGAACAAGGAATCAAAGGAAATCAAAGGTGATTATCATCAAACCAAGTGAATCAAAGTAAGGGAAACCATTAAAGTTCATCAAAAGCAAGAAATCCAAGTGAAGGAAAATCTAGGGTTTGGCTCGAAGTGAGGTTTATGCAACCAAGGTTCAATCCTACACCATCAAGGTAAGTTTTATGATGTTTCCATGTTATATAAAGTGTTTAGAAGATGAAACACTCGGATTACGAAAGAATATAAGAAGTGGGTCATGAATGTGTGAATAGTAGCACTTTTGAGTAAACGTTTGGAACGAGTTATGATTCTTGATGCTTTACGAATATGATCATGTTATAAATGATATTGAGAGTATGGAAATCGACATTGTATGTGAATGAACGTGTTGTCGAGTGATGACTATGAATATGGATAAAGTGAAGAGAATTGTGAAGTAAGAATAATCTAGTTGACTAGAAGCTATTATGATGATAATATGAATGTTATTATTGATGTTTGGGAGTTGAGATGTAATACGAGAGGAAAGTCGTATAAATAAAGGAGATCTTGTCCGATTTTCTCTAGAATTAAGTTATGAATGCTAATGCTATCTATCATCTAATACGAGTATGCACTTCAATGAAGGTAGAACGTGAGCTTTGAAGAAGATCGCTCAAGCGATAGAATAGTTACACGACAAGGTATGTAAGGCTAACCCTTCTTTCATAAGGCATGGTTCTTGGGCCAATTGTTCATCTCTTACGAGTTCATGATACTTTCTAATGATCTTAGCTCGAGAAGCTATTAAGCCAATGATGCCCAAGTGATACGATTGTACTAAGTTTCTTATACGACGAGTAATGCTCTAAGGATAGAATGTAATGAATGACGATAGTAAAAAGGGTAAGAGATAGATATGAACTAGTATGTATGTGTGCCTATGAGAGGCTATTGTGAACCCCGAGCTTATATGGCCGGGGTAGAATATGATAAGTATGTATATGTATATGTGTGTATGCGCTTAAGAGAGGCTATTGTGAACCCCGAGCTTATATGCCGGGTAGAATATAGTGAACACGTATATCCTTATATAACGACGCGCGCGCACCATGAGCGGTTGGGTACGAATGACAACCACGAGTTTCTTGGTAGGGCCGAACCGAGCCTTGGTAGGTAGGGTACGTGAAACCTCGAACCTTCGTGGTCGGGTATGCTATATAATTACTATATGTATGACATCTATATGAGTACGATTATGCTATGTATATGACATCATTATGAGTACGACTATGTTAAGATTATGTAAGTGCCAAGTAAGGGCTATGACTATGCAATGTATAGGATACGAACGTGAAAGTAGATACGAAAGGTAAATGAGCAAGAATGTAAACGTATGCACACGAATATGAAATAGAAATGGAACGTCCCTATGGAAATAGGAGGTAAGTGCCATGATGATGATGCTATTATCTCCGGCTATATTATTTCGAATGTTATCCTTTATGCTCCCATATTGATATTGATCATGCTTTACATACTCGAGTACATTCTTTGTCGACGTCCTTTTGTTTGTGACGTTGCGTCATTTTGGTGGCCGGGGAGAGTTGATTTGATCCGGTTTCTAGGAAAGTACTATCTCGGGGACTACATAGCGAGCTCCATTTCATTCGGAGGCTGAAGCTTTTGGTATAGATTCTTTTGTGTATATATTCATGGGCACGGCGGGGTCTGTCCCGCCCATACGTTATGATATGATGTACCCTTCTTAGAGGCTCGTAGACATTGTGTATATGGTTAGACATGTTCGGCCTTGTCGGCCTATATTTTGGGATGTTATTTTGATCGCCTTGTCGGCGCATGTACAATTATATGGGCATAGATGTTATTGATGATATGGATATGTTATTGCCCGATGTGATTAGAATAATGATGAATGAAAAGTATGATATGATTATGTGGCTCACCTAGTATGTGATGTATAAGTATGTCAAGGGTGCCGGGTGGGATAGCACCGGGTGCCGTCGCGGCCCTCAAGTCGGGTCGTGACAAAAGTAAGTGGTATCGTCTCATAAGCTATATTCGGTCCTAGGGTGTGTCTACGAGCCGTGTCTAGTAGAGTCTTGGTTATGGGTGTGTTGCGCGCCACACTTATAAACAAGAAGCTGCGGACATTTTAGGAATGAATGACCTTCTTTCTTCATAAGAAATCGTGCGATAGAGCTTTGATGTAAGAACTTCTTGTTTCTTAACGATGTGTTATGTATTTCAGAAATGCTGTAAAGAGAAAGGCTACAATTTCCATTAAAGGCAAGACGGTGACAAAAAGCCAAAGGGCACCGCCACCGGTAGTATAAGAAAGTGAGTCCCACACACACACATCTCGGTCTTCCCATTCGAGCCTATATTAGAGGAGCGTGAGGAGCCTCCATTTTCTCCGGCACCTCAACTCCTCCACCGGATGCCTCGGGCCAAGATGTAAAAGCGGCCATTAATTTGCGACTCGGTTGGTTGCGACCCGGCTAGAGGTCAAGTTCGGGGCAAGGTGATAGGTTGTCTTGGTGCAAGAGCCCGCGATTTTATTAGTTTGAACCCTCCGAAATTCTTTGGATCAAATCGGATGAGGACCCTCGGAATTTCATTGATGGTATGTTGAGGACGCTTCGGTTGATACATCCTTCGGACACCGAGTCGGTGGAGCTAGCGTCTATAGATTGAGGGATGTCGCGGTATGTTGGTACACTGTGGATGGCTTCACGGGGAGCCAATGCACCTCCCCGGTATGGCAAGAATTTGTAGATGCATTTCTCCGGCATTATTTGCCCCCGGAAGTTCGGCGAGCTAGAGCCGATAAGTTCTGAATTTGAGACAAGGGAGCATGAGTGCTCTAAGTATACCCTCCGCTTCAACTCCTTGGCTAGGAATATGCGCCATGCCCTTGGTAGCGGATATGGGTGATCGAGTATACGGGTTTGTGAAAGGCCTAGGGCCACACTTGATGGATAGATGTACGCCTTGCGTCCCTCCGAGGACAATAGGGATATTGCACGCATCCAAGCCCACGCTCAAAATTTAGAAGAAAGCTTGCAACAACAAAGAAGCGAGCATGATAGAGGGCATAGCAAAAGGGCTAGATCTTCGGGTCCAATGAACGAGTATAGAGGTGGGCACAAACAACAGTCTTCTAGACATTCGGGCTATTCTATGACTAGTGCGCCTCCACGGTATTCAGGCCAGAGATTTGATAGATCTACTCATCCCGGGCCGAGTCAGAGCTTTTTGGGATCTCAGTTTAGAGGTGATTCGGGTCAGGCGAGGCCACCGTGCCACGATGCTCCCGGTGTGGGAAGTTACATTGGGGTCGGTGCGATTGGGCTCCGAGGCTTGTTATTCATGTGGTCGGCCGGAGCCATATTATGCGAGATTGCCCCTCAGTTAGTGGCAGAGGTAGGACCCAGCCTTCAGGGTCAGTGGCCGGATCTTCAGCGTCTATACGCCCTATGGGGCCAGGTCCACACGCGCCAGTCGGCCGTGGTAGAGGCAGGGGGAGAGCCCCCAGTTCTAGCGGTCCTCAGCACCGTGTTTATGCTTTGGCTGGACGCCAAGACCTCGAGTCTTCTCCTGATGTGGTCACAGGTATATTATCGGTACTTTCTCATGATGTATATGCATTGATAGATCCCGGCTCCACATTGTCATATGTTACTCCGTATATTGCGAGTCGATTTAGAATCAAACCGGAGTCGATTAAACCTTTTGAGGTGTCCACACCCGTTGGTGAATCAGTAATAGCTAGCCGAGTATATAGAAATTGTGTAATTGTGATCTGTGATCGCCGTACTATGATTGACTTGCATGAGTTACAAATGGTGGATTTTGATGTTATTATGGGCATGGATTGGTTGGCTTCTTGCTACGCCAATGTCGATTGTAGAATGAAAATGGTTCGTTTCCAATTTCCGGGAGAACCAGTTTTAGAATGGAAAGGAAACGCGGCGTCACCAAAGGGTAGGTTTATTTCCTATCTAAAGGCAAGGAAAATGATTACAAAAGGTTGCATTTATCATTTAGTGCGAGTTCAAGATGTAGAAAGCCGAACCGCCGAATTTTCAGTCAGTTCCTGTAGTGAATGAGTTTCCGGATGTATTCCCGGAAGAGCTCCCAGGCCTTCCTCCCGAGCGGGAGATTGATTTTGCTATTGATGTGTTGCCAGACACTAAGCCTATATCTATTCCTCCCTATAGAATGGCTCAGAAGCGAAAGAGTTGAAAGAGCGGTTAAAAGATTTGCTTGATAAAGGCTTTATTAGGCCTAGCTCATCCCGTGGGGGAGCATTTCTGTATTATTTGTTCGAAAGAAAGATGGCTCTTTAAGGATGTGCATTGATTATCGGCAATTGAATAAGGTGACGATTAAGAATAAATATCCTCTTCCGAGGATTGATGACTTATTTGATCAATTACAAGGTGCCCAATGGTTTTCCAAGATAGATTTGAGATCCGGATATCATCAAGTGAGAGTTAGGGAGAAAGATATCCCCAAAACAGCTTTCAGAACAAGATATGGCCATTTTGAGTTCCGGGTGATGTCATTTGGGCTAACTAATGCGCCGGCAGTGTTTATGGATTTGATGAATGATGTGTTCAGGCCCTTCCTAGATTTGTTCGTGATTGTGTTCATCGATGACATTTTGGTGTATTCTAGATCCGAGGCAGAACATGCGGATCATTTGCGTACTGTCCTCAGAGTTCTTCAGACTCGAGAGTTATTTGCAAAATTTTCTAAGTGCGAGTTCTGGTTGAACTCAGTGGCATTTCTTGGGCACATTGTTTCAGCCGATGGAATTCGGGTAGATAACCAAAAGATTGAGGCCGTAAAGACTTGGCCAAGGCCTACAACTCCTACGGAGGTACGTAGCTTTACGGGCTTAGCGAGTTATTACGAAGATTTGTTGAAGGTTTTTCTTCCATTTCGCCCCACTTACCAAGTTGACTCGAAATCAAAGCAAAGTTTCAATGGACGGATGCTTGTGAACGTAGTTTCCAAGAGCTAAAGGACAGATTGACTTCGCGCCGATCCCGACACTTCCGGAGGGATTGGAAGGGTATGTAGTTTATTGTGATGCTTCGGGCGTTGGGTTAGGTTTGTGTGTTGATGCAGCATGGCAAAGTGATCGCATATGCTTCGAGGCAATTAAGAAAGCATGAAAAGAATTATCCAACCCATGATCTGGAATTGGCTGCAGTGATTCATGCATTAAAGATATGGAGACACTACTTATATGGTGTTCATGTGGATATTTATACAGATCATAAGAGCCTTCGAGATATTTTCAAGCAAAAAGAGTTGAATTTGCGGCAACGACGATGGTTGGAATTATTAAAAGATTATGATGTTGATATTTTATATCACCCCGGAAAGGCAAATGTTGTGGCCGACGCTCTTAGCCGCAGGTCTATGTGAAGTTTGGGTGATGTACAATCGGAGAAACGAGAAATGACTCGTGAGCTCCAGCAGCTAGCTAACCTAGGAGTCCGAGTAGTGGACTCAGGTAGCAGGGGAACTACCCTTCAGAATTTAGCAGTCTCGTCGCTAGTAGTAGAAGTGAAGGAGCGACAATACGAAGATCCCATGTTAGTACAGTACAGAGATACACTCCCTCAGAAAGAGGAGTCATCATTTGAGATTACGGGAGATGGAGTTCTCCGATGTCGAAGCGGAGTTATGTGTTCCGAATGTGGCAGGATTGCGCCACCAAATATTGAGAGAAGCTCATTGTTCCCGTTATTCTATCCGACGAAGATGTATAATGATCTTAAATCCATGTATTGGTGGAATGGGATGAAGAAAGATATAGCAAAATTTGTAGCTCGATGTCCCAATTGTCAACAAGTGAAAATAGAGCACCAAAAGCCGGGCGGATTGTTACAAGCTATAGAAATTCCAACTTGGAAATGGGAAGTGATTAACATGGACTTTATCACAGGTTTACCCCGTTCTCGGCGTAAGTATGATTCCATATGGGTGATTGTGGATAGACTCACCAAGTCAGCTCATTTCTTGCCAGTCAGAACGACGTATGTAGTAGAGGATTATGCAAAGCTCTATGTTAAAGAGATAGTGCGACTTCATGGTGTTCCAGTATCTATTATCTCCGATAGAGGCACTCAGTTTACGGCAAATTTTTTGGAATCCTTCCAAGAGGGCTTAGGGACTCAAGTAAGCCTTAGCACGGCATTTCATCCACAGATCGATGGACAAGCTGAACGTACCATCCAGACTCTCGAGGATATGTTGCGAGCATGTATGATAGATTTTGGAGGAAATTGGGATGATCATTTGCCGCTCATTGAATTTGCTTATAATAATAGCTATCATTCTAGCATTCAAATGGCACCGTATGAAGCCTTATATGGGCGAAAGTGTAGATCCCCGATTGGGTGGTTTGAGACAGGAGAGGCTAAATTGATAGGGCCGGATTTGGTCCAACAAGCCATAGAGAAAGTCAAGCTTATACGAGATCGACTGTTAGCAGCCCAAAGTCGTCAAAAGTCCTATGCGGATAATCGCCGAAGGGACCTAGAGTTCCAAGTTAAAGATTGGGTGTTCTTGAAAGTATCGCCGATGAAAGGCGTTATGAGATTTGGTAAAAAAGGGGAAGCTTAGTCCCCGATATATTGGGCCTTATGAAATTGTACGCAAAGTAGGCAAAGTAGCTTATGAATTAGATTTACCTCCTGATTTGGAGTCAGTCCATCCAGTGTTCCATGTTTCGATGTTACGTAAATGTATTGGAGATCCTACTAGGATCGTCCCATTAAATGATGTTCAAGTAACAGAAAAGTTAGCTTATGATGAAAGACCCATTGCCATACTAGATAGGCAAGTACGGAGGCTTAGAAACAAAAAAGTGGCCTCAGTTAAAGTTTTGTGGAGAAATAATAATCGAGAAGAAATGACATGGGAAGCGGAAGAGAGCATGAAATCCAAATATCCGCACCTATTCCAGCCCCCAGAAGAGGGCCAAGATGAGACGTCAATATCATAAGGTATGTACGCTTTCCTTCTATGTATTCGGGTCGTGTGTGGCCAAATTATATTGATATTATGTTATGGCCCTGTGTGGCATTGATATTATGGGTTGTTGTGACAGGGCGGTAGTGCCATATTATAGGGGAAACTCTGGCAAAATTTTTATAAAATCCCCGAGTGCTTAACATTCGAGGACGAATGTCCCTAAGGGGGGAAGAATGTTACACCTCGAAAAATTTTCCGTTGATGCACAGTGAATAGGCTAATGAGAGATAGGAGGTAGACGATGTTTCAATAAGTAAGACATAGCAATTGATGATTCTAAATGAGATTCGAAAGACATTCGATGTTAGATAAGAAAGTTGCCAAGAGAAGGCTATGTAAGCGATAAGTTTCGGAAAGGCTTTATGAGTAGTAAGTTGATGACAACTTAATGATGTGTTGGGGAAGAGTTATGACACCCCTTAGGTTGCTAATGAAGTGATAAACAAGTGCTAAGAAGGTTCCATAAGGATTGGAGATCAAACGAGACGACGGGATCAAACTTGGTGGAACTGTGAGTTCCACGGCCAGATCCACGGCCAGCATTGCATTCCACGGACCGTGGATGGGTCCGTGGAACTGCCAGCAGAGAGAGAGCAGGCTGGCTGGTCGTGAACCACGACCAGCTCCACGGACAACACTTGGTTCCACGGACCGTGGAACAGTCCGTGGAACACCCGACGGGCTGAAATGTTTTAAGTGTTTAAATGAGTTCCCAACTTCATTATTTCATTTCCAACCTCTCTCTACTTCTCTCTAAGACCTCTAGGGTTCCATGTATGTTTCATGAACAAGGAATCAAAGGAAATCAAAGGTGATTATCATCAAACCAAGTGAATCAAAGTAAGGAAACCATTAAAGTTCATCAAAAGCAAGAAATCCAAGTGAAGGAAAATCTAGGGTTTGGCTCAAGTGAGGTTTATGCAACCAAGGTTCAATCCTACACCATCCAAGGTAAGTTTTATGATGTTTCCATGTTATATAAAGTGTTTAGAAGATGAAACACTCGGATTACGAAAGAATATAAGAAGTGGGTCATGAATGTGTGAATAGTAGCACTTTTGAGTAAACGTTTGGAACGAGTTATGATTCTTGATGCTTTACGAATATGATCATGTTATAAATGATATTGAGAGTATGGAAATCGACATTGTATGTGAATGAACGTATGGTCGAGTTGATGACTATGAATATGGATAAAGTGAAGAGAATTGTGAAGTAAGAATAAGGTAGATGACTAAAGGCTATTATGATGATAATATGAATGTTATTATTGATGTTTGGGAGTTGAGATGTAATACGAGGAAAGTCGTATAAATAAAGGAGATCTTTGTCCGATTTTCTCTAGAATTAAGTTATGAATGCTAATGCTATCTATCATCTAATACGAGTATGCACTTCAATGAAGGTAGAACGTGAGCTTTGAAGAAGATCGCTCAAGCGATAGAATAGTTACACGACAAGGTATGTAAGGCTAACCCTTCTTTCATAAGGCATGGTTCTTGGGCCAATTGTTCATCTCTTATGAGTTCATGATACTTTCTAATGATCTTAGCTCGAGAAGCTATTAAGCCAATGATGCCCAAGTGATACGATTGTACTAAGTTTCTTATACGACGAGTAATGCTCTAAGGATAGAATGTAATGAATGACGATAGTAAAAAGGGTAAGAGATAGATATGAACTAGTATGTATGTGTGCCTATGAGAGGCTATTGTGAACCCCGAGCTTATATGGCCGGGTAGAATATGATAAGTATGTATATGTATATGTATGTATGCCCATGAGAGGCTATTGTGAACCCCGAGCTTATATGGCCGGGTAGAATATAGTGAACACGTATATCCTTATATAACGACGCGCGCGCACCACTGCAGTTGGGTACGAATAACAACCCTGAGCCTTGGTAGGGCCAGGCACTGAGCCTTGGTAGGGCCGGGTACGTGAAACCTCGAACCTTCGTGGTCGGGTATGCTATATAAATACTATATGTATGACATCTATATGAGTACGATTATGCTATGTATATGACATCATTATGAGTACGACTATGTTAAGATTATGTAAGTGCCAAGTAAGGGCTATGAATATGCAATGTATAGGATACGAACGTGAAAGTAGATACGAAAGGTAAATGAGCAAGAATGTAAACGTATGCACACGAATATGAAATAGAAATGGAACGTCCCTATGGAAAGCAGGTAAGTGCCATGATGATGATGCTATTATCTCCCGGCCTATATTATTTCATATGTTATCCTTTATGCTTCCCATATTGATATTGATCATGCTTTACATACTCGGTACATTCTTTGTGCTTCGACGTCCTTTTGTTTGTGGACGCCGCGTCATCCCGCAGTGGCCGGATTCTTTTGTGTGAGACGAGATTTGATCCATATGATATGATGTACTATCTTGGGGACTACATTGTGTATATGGTTAGATATGTTCCATTTCATTTTGGAATGTTGTTGCGCATGTACTTTTGGTATAGATTCTTTTGTGTATATATTCATGGGCACGGCGGGGTCTCGTCCCGCCCATACGTTATGATATGATGTACCACTTCTTAGAGGCTCGTAGACATTGTGTATATGGTTAGATATGTTCGGTCCTTGTCGAAGCCTATATTTTGGGATGTTATTTTGATCCGCCTTGTCGTGGAGTTGGCATGTACAATTATATGGGCATAGATGTTATTGATGATATGGATATGTTATGCAATCGGATAATTCGAGACAATCGCGGGAGGACGACAAGCAAGGCCACATTTTTATTTTGATGAGCATATGAATGACTTATGACGTATTTGGAAGCGAAATTATTGAGAAAGGTCAAGGGCATAAAGGGAAATTCGTAATAAGCCCCGTGGAATTATGGAGGAAGACGAAGGGCAAATTTGGAAGTTGGAAATTAGTTTCGGAAATTATAAAACATGATCGGTAGCTAATTGGGCTCAACAAAAATCAAAAGGAAATGAGGCCCAAAAGCATAGGGGTGGCCGGCCATGCATGCTTGGCCCAAGCCCACCTTAATTAATTCATGTGATGAATTAATATAAGATGACTAAGTCATCTTATTTCCTACAATTCTCTAGAAATTTCATGAAATAAGAAGAAGAGAAAAGAAGGAGAAAATCTATAGGCCTTTCGGCCAAGAGAAAATTTCAAGGAAAAATTGATAAAAATTCCTTCAAAAATCATTTTCTACCAAGTCAAGGGTGCTTAACAAGGTGGAGTTGTTGTTGGAGCAAGTAAGATTCATAATCATTCAAGTTACCAAGTTGTAAGCCAAGTGAGAAGTTGAAGAAGAAAGGTGAATTCTAATCTTGTATTATGTATTATACATGGTTTATATGTGTTGTAGTATGTTAAAATGGATGAAATTCATGAAAGAGAGGAATATGGTATGTGGCCGTGCAAGCAATGTATATATGTGTAGGAATTATATTTCAATTATTTTATTTAGTGTTTAGTTGTTATTGTTGTGGATACTATGTTGATAATGAAAGTTGAATGAATTTGGAAAGGTTGTAGTGTGCATGTTGGTGTTGGCCGTCCATGCATGTTAGTGTGTAAGCATCAATCTATTTTTTTTTATGTGTTATAGGTGATTATGCATGCTATAGTATGTAAAGGTTGATGAAATTCATGGAAATGTGAAGAGAACATGTTATGGCCGTGTGGTGCATATGGTATACCTAGCCGAGTATGTGTGTGAATTACAAAGAAATGGTTCTTGCAGTTTTATTTAGTATGTTGGTTGTGGTGTTGTTGGAATATGTTATAAGATTGCTATTGCGTTCATTGGAATCGGAAGGTTTTGAAGAAAGTAGCAAATTGATATCATGTATCTTGAATTGAACATGTGAATTGCTAGTGTGGTTGTGGAGTTTATATTGCTAGTTTGGCCGGGTTTGAATTCCCGGATTGTCATTGGTTAAAATTTGGCTATGTTGAATGTTGAGGATGGTATATTTACAGAGGAAGTGCTGCCGAAATTTCGGTAGCCAAGTGCTTCCTTAAGAATTCAACTCTACGAACCCTAATGAGAAGTTTTGGTAAACATGACCAATTTGCAGATTTTGACGAGATTGCGACGTGAATTTGGAATAGCATAAGGAGCGAAAAGAGGTATGTAAGGCTTCACCCTTCTTTCTATGGCATGTCTTAGACGTACTAAGTTGGATACGAGCCTCGGGGACAATTCCTTTCCTAGGAATCCGAGTTTGAAATTAACCACTATTCATTCAATGAAATTGAATTAGAAATTGCGCAAATTGTTGGAAAAACTTCCTAGACATTTAGAACTTATACAAATAGGACCCGAGTACTCTAAGATCCTCATAAGGGACGCCATGAATTATAATATACGTAAATTTGGTACGCCGCCTCAATTGGCCCGAGGTGGGCCCCTTTGTTCCCGGATTTTCTTTATTGTTTTATTTGACCTATTGTGAAGTAGAATCTAAAGGAAACTTTTGGGTTATCATCTCGACTATTAAGAGATAGTTGCTTTAACTAGTCCATCGATTCCGAGGCTTGTTTTCCTTTCCAAAATTTGTAAATGTTTTCTAAAATATTTACTTTTCTCCAAATTAAAGTTGTACACTTTTTGAAAGTCCTTACAACTAAAATGACGACTATGATTCTAGGGTGGAAATGATGATGCTGAAGATGAGGAAATGTCTATGACACTACATAACATGACATGATATAATATAATATGATATATGTATATGAAATATGTATATGTACATGGGGACATGGGGGAAGGGATATTGGGAATTGGGAAGGAACTATGTTTCATTGCCACCTGGTCGGTGGCTTATCATCCCGGACGCGGGATGCCGGACGCGGGATATATGGGCGAGCCGATTTATTCGGTGCTATGTGGGCGAGCCGACGTCGGTGCTTCGGATATGCTATGCTATGCCATGATATACTATGATACGCTATGCTATGCCATGATATACTATGATGCCATGATATACGCTATGCTATGTCATGAAATACTATGACACGCTATGCTATGCCATGATATGCTATGACACGCCATGCTATGATATGATATGATCTCCTATGATATAGTACGACATGATATTATAAGATAAGGTATGTCATATTACGCTCTCTATTTTCTATGTCTATGATAAGAGATATCTTCCTAAGATAAGCACGCATAGTATCCGCCACGAAAAGGGCCTTCCTATGTACAAAGGTTATTTTCTTACTTCATTGTATGTCCCCTGAACCTATGACATGGTGATCCTTACTTATGTTTATACTTGCATTATTTACCTCCACGCCTTACATACTTGGTACACTATTTGTACTAACGTCCCTTCTTGTGGACGCTGCGTTCATGCCGCGCAGGTCAGCAGGTAGACGGATCTGGTTCCTAGGAGTTCAATCAACAGCAAATAGCAGCGCTCCAGTTGCTCCGGAGCCACAGTCTTTTGGTACTACTCTTGTATATGTATTCGGGCACGATAGTACTCGGCCCTTCCTATGTATATGTATACTATGTTAGAGGCTCGTAGACAGCTATGCACAGTAGATGTTTTGTGTTCTGAATGTCCTTGTCGCGGTATAATGTATTGTCAAAGCTTGCTGGTCTATGTACATTATTATGTTACCAATGTATATGTCAAAAAAAAAAAAAAATGGTGCAGTCCATATGGCCCACTTAGTAATAAAAGTAATATGGCAGACAAGGGGTGCTCGGTACAAGTAACGGGTACTCGTCACGGCCCGAGTTGGGTCGTGACAGAAGTGGTATCAGAGCAGTTCGGTCCTAGGGGTTTGTCTACGAGCCGTGTCCAGTAGAGTCTTGTTTATGGGTGTGTAGCGCGCCACACTTATAAGCAGGAGGCTGCAGGGCATTTAGGAAATATGACCTTCTTTGTATTCTAAGATCGTGCGATAGAGCTATGTTACCAGGTTTCCATATTCCTTTCCTGATCCTATGTTATGGTTTCAGTAATGCCGCCGAAGAAGAAAGCGAGGGCAGCCCAGAAGGGCGAGACAGCGGCTGGAAGGAGGGTTGAACGGGAGCTAGAAGAAGGAGAATCTCATAATGAAGCTCCCCCCTTTTCATGCTCCCCCGTGACGCAGAGCGGAAAGAGTTCCGGCTCCGGCCCCCGCACCCCGGTACCGCCAGCAGCTCCAGGTCAGCAGATGGCAGAGGCCATCCAGTTATTAACCCAGTTGGTTGCCGCACAGGCTCAGCGGCAAGATACGGACCCGGGAGACAGGGCAGTAAGTGCCAGGGCCCGTGATTTTATTGCCCTTCGACCTCCGGAGTTTTATGGGTCAAAACCAGAGGAAGACCCGCAGAATTTCATAGACGAGATGCTGAGGACACTGAGGATTATACATGCTTCAGATACAGAGTCAGTGGAATTGGCGTCATACAGGTTGCGGGATGTAGCGGTTTTGTGGTATACTAGTTGGATATCTTCGAGGGGAGCAAATGCCCCTCCCCCGGTTTGGCAAGAGTTTACGGAGGCATTTTTACGACACTTCCTACCACCGGAGGTTCGACGAGCTCGGGCTGAGATGTTCTTAAATCTTAAACAGGGGAGTATGAGTGTTCGAGAATACAGCCTTCGTTTTAATTCGTTAGCTAGGTATGCTCCAGCCATGATAGCTGATAGGGGAGACCACGTATACCGGTTTGTGAGTGGGCTGGGGCCACATATAATCAAGGAGTGTTTGACGGCTTCACTCCAGGATGGGATGACTATTACCCGTATCCAGGCCCACGCCCAAACCCTGGAGGAACAGCATCAGTCACAGAGAGGGGGACGATATCCAGATAGGAGTTCCGGGGAAAAGGGGTAGATTTTCCGGAGCCAGGAGCGAATATAGAGGGGGGGGCACGGGAGCAATGCGGGTATTCGGTGCCAATCGGTGGCCGTGCCCCACCTCGATTTGCGGATGGGGGATTTGACCGCTTTGCTTATTCGGGACCGGATCGGGGTACCGAGCTTCGGGGTCCCGATGCAGCCGATTCCAGCAGGACAGGGCAACCCCCACTACGGTGTGCTCGGTGTGGCAGACCACACTCTGGGCAATGTTACCGCGAGACGGGTGCATGTTATGCCTGCGGACGGATGGACCATTTGATGCGAGATTGTCCGCTAAGAAACGAAGGAAGTAGAGCGCAGCCGCCCGCCGGTCGGCGGTGGGTTCGTCACCGTCCGCGCCCCTCCGGGCAAGCCTCCCAAACTCCGCAGTCGTGGTCGAGGCAGAGGAGGGGCATCCAGTTCAGCTGGCCCTCCACATCGCATATATGCATTGGCGGGACGACAGGATCCTGAGCCCTCCCAGGACGCCGCTACAGGTACCCTATTGGCATTTCTTTATAAAGTACGTATGTGATCGATTTACTCTATATCGACCCGCGTCATTCTTTATACCGCGATGTAGAATCTAGAAATAGAACGAAAGGTAGTTATACGCATAGATAAGAAGGGAGTAGTAAGGTGATTACGAGAGGGCTAAAATCGTAATTAAGAGAAAAGATACGTTCCGAAGGCGTGTCGCAAGTGAATTTGTCAAGACACCAATACGCCCCGGATTACGTGACAAAGGTTCCAGGAGAGTGGATACGAATATATTAGCACTAAGATACCAGAATACGTTAACGTTTCAGGGTTAAGCGTGCTAGGGTGAGAGTAATTTCACGATGGGTGACCCCCTGGGAAATATGCTGAAAGTGTCATAAACGGGGGAACAAGAGACGAATGTGAAATTAGGTAGCCCAATGTAAATTAGAGTGTGTGGGGTGGTTAGAGACCCTATAAAAGTCATGTAGGCGGAGATGGACTAAACTACCAGAAGGGGAAAGCATGTTGGACCTAAAGTGGACTATGACGGTTCAAGATTCAGTAAAGGAGACTTGTTAACGCAGAGCCGGCATTTGGAGTTAAATCAATTAGCCTATGACTTGAAGGCAACTTAAAATGGATGGATATGTTGAGCGATATGTGAGATACCTATGAAGGAAACCTCCCCGAAGTATTATAAGGCACCATGAGGTCAGTTTAACATTCGAGGACGAATGTTCTAAAGGGGGGGAGGATGTTATATCCCGCGTTTTTGAGTAATCGGATAATTTGAGACGATCGCGGGAGGACAAAAAGTAAGGCCATATTTTATTTTGTTTGGCATAGGAGAATGACTTGTGAAAAATTTAGAAGTGGAATTAATGAGGAAGGTCAAGGGCATAAAGGGAAATTCGTAATATGACTCGTGGAAATATGGAGAAAGACGAAGGGCAAATTTGGAAGTTGGAAAAAAATGTTTTCATGAATTACAAGAACTAGCCCAAAAATAAGTGGGCTTGAATTTTTTTCAAAAGGAAATGAGGCCCAAAAGCATGGGGCCCAACCGGCCATGATGACTAAGTCATCTTATTTGGGTCCAAGCCCAAATTAATTAATTCATGGATGATTTTAATATAAGATGACTAAGTCATCTTATTTCCTAGAAATTCTCTAGAAATTTCATGAAATAAGAAGAAGAGAAAAGAAGGAGAAAATCCCAAGGCCTTTCGGCCAAGAGAAAATTCCAAGGAAAAAATTGATAAAAATTCCTTCAAAAATCATTTTCTACCAAGTCAAGGGTGCTTAACAAGGTGGAGTTGTTGTTGGAGCAAGTAAGATTCATAATCATTCAAGTTACCAAGTTGTAAGCCAAGTGAGAAGTTGAAGAAGAAAGGTGAATTCTAATCTTGTATTATGTATTATACATGGTTTATATGTGTTGTAGTATGTTAAAATGGATGAAATTCATGAAAGAGAGGAATATGGTATGTGGCCGTGCAAGTGTATATATGTGTGTGGAATTATATTTCAATTATTTTATTTAGTGTTTAGTTGTTATTGTTGTGGATACTATGTTGATAATGAAAGTTGAATGAATTTGGAAAGGTTGTAGTGTGCATGTTGGTGTTGTCCATGCATGTGTGTGTGTGCATCAATCTATTTTTTTTTATGTGTTATAGGTGATTATGCATTGCTATAGTATGTAAAGGTTGATGAAATTCATGGAAATGTGAAGAGAACATGTTATGGCCGTGTGTGCATATGGTGTACCTAGCCGAGTATGTGTGTGAATTACAAAGAAATGGTGAGCGAGTTTTATTTAGTATGTTGGTTGTGGTGTTGTTGGAATATGTTATAAGATTGCTATTGCGTTCATTGGAATCGGAAGGTTTTGAAGAAAGTAGCAAATTGATATCATGTATCTTGAATTGAACATGTGAATTGCTAGTGTGGTTGTGGAGTTTATATTGCTAGTTTGGCCGGGTTTGAATTCCCGGATTGTCATTGGTTAAAATTTGGCTATGTTGAATGTTGAGGATGGTATATTTACAGAGGAAGTCTTTGCCGAAATTTCGGTAGCCAAGTGCTTCCTTAAGAATTCAACTCTACGAACCCTAATGAGAAGTTTTGGTAAACATGACCAATTTGCAGATTTTGACGAGATTGCGACGTGAATTTGGAATAGCATAAGGAGCGAAAAGAGGTATGTAAGGCTTCACCCTTCTTTCTATGGCATGTCTTAGACGTACTAAGTTGGATACGAGCCTCGGGGACAATTCCTTTCCTAGGAATCCGAGTTTGAAATTAACCACTATTCATTCAATGAAATTGAATTAGAAATTGCGCAAATTGTTGGAAAAACTTCCTAGACATTTAGAACTTATACAAATAGGACCCGAGTACTCTAAGATCCTCATAAGGGACGCCATGAATTATAATATACGTAAATTTGGTACGCCGCCTCAATTGGCCCGAGGTGGGCCCCTTTGTTCCCGGATTTTCTTTATTGTTTTATTTGACCTATTGTGAAGTAGAATCTAAAGGAAACTTTTGGGTTATCATCTCGACTATTAAGAGATAGTTGCTTTAACTAGTCCATCGATTCCAAGGCTTGTTTTCCTTTCTAAAATTTATAAATGTTTTCTAAAATATTTACTTTTCTCCAAATTAAAGTTGTAAACTTTTTGAAAGTTTTACAACTAAAATGACGACTATGATTCTACGGTGGAAATGATGATGCTGAAGATGAGGAAATGTCTATGACACTACATAACATGACATGATATAATATGATATGATATATGTATATGAAATATGTATATGTACATGGGGACATGGGGGAAGGGATACATGGGAATTGGGAAGGAACTATGTTTCATTGCCACCTGGTCAGCTGGCTTATCATCCCGGACGCGGGATGCCCGGACGCGGGATATATGGGCGAGCCGATTTATTCGGTGCTATGTGGGCGAGCCGACGTTGCTCGGTGCTATGCTATGCCGCTATGTGCTATGCTATGCCATGATATGCTATGATACGCTATGCTATGCCATGATATACTATGATACTATGCTATGCCATGATATACTATGATACGCTATCATGAAATACTATGACACGCTATGCTATGCCATGATATGCTATGACACGCCATGCTATGATATGATATGATCTCCTATGATATAGTACGGCATGATATTATAAGACAAGGTATGTCATATTACGCTCTCTATTTTCTATGTCTATGATAAGAGATATCTTCCTAAGATAAGCACGCATAGTATCCGGCCTGAAAAGGGCCTTCCTATGTACAGGTTATTTTCTTACTTCATTGTATGTCCCCTGAACCTATGACATGGTGATCCTTACTTATGTTTATACTTGCATTGTTTACCTCCACGCCTTACATACTTGGTACACTATTTGTACTAACGTCCCTTCTTGTGGACGCTGCGTTCATGCCGCGCAGGTCAGCAGGTAGACGGACCTGGTTCCTAGGAGTTCTATCAACAGCAAATAGCAGCGCTCCCGTTGCTCCGGAGCCACAGTCTTTTGGTACTACTCTTGTATATGTATTCGGGCACGATAGTACTCGGCCCTTCCTATGTATATGTATACTATGTTAGAGGCTCGTAGACAGCTATGCACAGTAGATGTTTTGTGTTCTGAATGTCCTTGTCGCGGTATAATGTATTGTCAAAGCTTGCTGGTCTATGTACATTATTATGTTACCAATGTATATGTCAAAAAAAAAATGGTGCAGTCCATATGGCCCACTTAGTAATAAAAGTAATATGGCAGACAAGGGGTGCTCGGTACAAGTAACGGGTACTCGTCACGGCCCGAGTTGGGTCGTGACAAAAATGCACCTCCTCCAGCTTGGCAAGAATTCATAGATGCTTTCATCCGCCACTATTTTCCACCCGAGGATAGAAGGGCCCGTGCTGACAGGTTCCTGAATTTAAAACAAGAAAATATGAGTGCCCGGGAGTATAGCCTTCACTTTAATTCGTTGGCCTGGTATGCTCCCGCTATGGTAGCCGATATGGGAGATAGAGTGCATAGGTTTGTGAGTGGCTTAGGGCCACATTTGTTTAAAGATTGCTTAACAGCTTCATTGCAAGAGAGGATAGATATTTTTCGTATTCAGGCTCATGCCCAGAACTTAGAAGAGCAGCAACATCCACACAGGGGTAAGCGCTATATTAATAGAGGGCAGAGCAAGAGAGCCAGATCTATGGGTGTCGGTAGCGACTATAGAGGGGGATCGACGCAGTCAAATTCTAGATATTCGGGCTAGTTGGCGACTAGTGCACCTCCTCGGTTTGCAGGCAGGAGATTTGACCGCCCCATCTATTCAGGACAGGGTCAAAGCTCGAGGGCTTCGGGTTCCCAGTTGGGAGGCGATCTTAGCCAGCGGAGACCACCAGTGCCGCGATGTAGCCAGTGCAGTAAGTTACATTCTGGTCAGTGTCGCCGAGGTTCAGATGCTTGCTATGCTTGTGGTCAGGTTGGGCACATGATGTGAGACTGTCCATCGATGAGTGGTAGAGTTGGGGTTCAGCCCACAAGATCAGCAACTGGTTCATCTTTAACTATGGGCCTGATGGGGCAGACTCACCAAATTCCAGCAGGCCGCGGTAGGGGCAAGGGAGGAGCGTCCAGTTCAAGTGGCACTCAGCCTCGTATTTATGCTCTAGCCGGACACCAGGATCTTGAGTCCTCCCTGGATGTGGTTGTCAGGTATATTATCTATATTCTCTCATGAGGTTTATGCATTGATAGATCCGGGTTCGACGTTATCGTATACTACTCCTTATATTACTAGTCGTATTGGGGTGAAACCCGAGCCAATTAAATCTTTTGAGGTATATACTACGGTTAGTGATCCCGCGATAGCTAGACAAGTATACAAGAATTGTGCAATTATGGTATGTGATCGTCAGACTAAAGTTGATTTAGTTGAATTGGAAATGTTAGAGTTTGATGTGATTATGGGTATAGATTAGTTGGCCTCTTGTTATGGTAATGTCGACTGTAGGATGAAAGTAGTTCGATTCCAATTTCCGGGAGAACCCGTACTAGAATGGAAAGGTAATACAGCATCTCCCCAAGGTAGGTTTATTTCCTACCTTGAGGCAAGGAAGATGATAGCTAAAGGCTATATTTATTATTTAGTCCGAGTTCATGACACCGAAGCAGAGCCACCGACTTTCCAATCCATCCCGGTAGTGAATGGATTTTTGGATGTATTTCCAGATGAACTTCCAGGCCTTCCTCCGGAAAGAGATATTTATTTTGCTATCGATGTATTGCCGGACACCAAGCCTATATCTATTCCTCCTTCCTGAATGGCTCCCGCAGAATTGAAAGAGCTGAAGGCTCAATTGAAAGATTTGCTTGAGAAAGGATTTATTAGGCCCAGTTCATCATCGTGGGGAGCACCTTTCCTATTTGTGAGAAAGAAAGCTGGTTCCCTATGGATGTGCATAGACTATCGGCAGCTGAACAATGTGACGATAAATAATAAGTATCCTCTCCCGAGAATCGATGATTTGTTTGATCAATTATAGGGTGCCAAGTGGTTTTTCAAAATAGATCTGAGGTCAGGTTATTATCAAGTGAGAGTTAGAGAAGAAGATATTCCTAGCTGACTTTCGAACTAGATATGGACACTATGAATTTCGGGTGATGTCATTTGGGTTGACTAATGCTCTGGTGGTGTTTATGAATCTGATGAATAATGTATTCAGGCCTCTTTTAGATCTGTTCGTGATCGTGTTCATTGATGATATTCTAGTATACTCTCGGACAGAAGCAGAGCATGCAGACCATTTACGTATCGTCCTTGGGATTCTTCGGGCTCGTGAATTGTATGCAAAATTTTTAAAATGCGAATTTTGGCTGAATTCTGTGACTTTTCTGGGCCATATTATTTCAGCTGATGGCATTTGAGTGGATGCTCAGAAAATTGATCTTTTTTTGTGAAGACTTGGCCAAGGCCTACAACGCCTACAGAAGTCCATAGTTTTCTGGGATTGACAGGTTACTATAGAAGATTTATGGAAGGGTTTTCTTCTGTTTCAGCACCATTGATGAAACTGACTGAGAAGTCCGCAAAATTTTAATGGACTGATGCTTGTGAACGTAGTTTTCAGGAGTTAAAGGATAGGTTGACCTCAGCCCCAGTCTTGACACTCCCAGAAGAGCCAGAAGGTTATGTTGTGTATTGTGATGCCTCTGGCGTTGGGTTAGGCTATGTATTGATGCAGCACAGCAAAGTCATTGCCAATGCTTCCCGGCAGCTACGAAAACATGAAAAGAATTATCCGACCCATGATTTTGAATTGGCCGCAGTTATTCATACACTGAAGATGTGGAGACATTACTTGTACAGTGTACAAGTTGATATTTATACCGATCACAAGAGTCTCCAGTATATTTTCAAACAGAAGGAGTTGAATCTTCGACAGAGACGGTGGTTGGAATTATTGAAAGATTATGGTGTGAGCATTTTATACCACCCCGGAAAGGCAAATGTAATAGCTGATGCACTTAGCCGCAAATCTCTGGGTAGTCTATGCGAGGTCCCTCCTGAGAAGAAAGAATTAATCCGTGAGCTTCACCAGTTAGCCAGCCTCAGAGTTCTTTTATTTGATTCAAGGAATGCAGGAATCGGTATTCACAACCCAGTTGTTTCCTCCTTGGATATGGAGGTGAAAGAACGTCAATATGAAGACCCCCAGTTGAGCCACTATAGAGATACCTTTCATGAGAGAGAGAAGTCTCCATTTGAAACTTCTACAGATGGAGTTCTTAGATACCGAGACAGGCTGTGTGTTCCGAATATTGTGGAACTACTTCGTCGAATTCTAGAAGAAGCTCATTTCTCTCAGTATTCTATTCACCCGAGATCGACAAAGATGTATCACGATCTCAAGCTAATGTATTGGTGGGATGAAATGAAGAAGGACATAGCAGAATTTGTACCTCAATGCCCAAATTGCCAACAAGTAAAA
>NW_026716400.1:0-44996 GCF_029784015.1 Lycium ferocissimum
TTTTACTTAACACCACATTAAGTAATTCCTAATCTCCAATAACATTTTTGTATTAAGTAAAATTTGTAACCGATAGTTCTAGTTTAGAAATTAAAATCCGAAGTTTCTATCTCGCGTTGATTCTTTCGCGAATAACTCGACGTATAAAAATACAAGGTCTAACATTACTTGTCAATTAAATAACCGAATCACTCGTTATCGCAGACTATAGACAGCAAGATTAGACCACGAAAAGGGTGTTTTAGGAATATTAGGCCTAAAAGTGCTAAACGACCAAATGGGTCGTTACAACGTCAGACCGAAAACTTTAGGGGTTTTGGTATGAGAGGCGCCGGTTAGTTTTTTAGGCCACCTTAACCCTATTCCGGTCATCCCTTACATTCAGCATTACCGGCTTTCTCTAGTGAGCCACCTAGACAGAGAGCTCCTGAGAGTTCATTCTCTAGACCAGTGGACAGGACTGCTTCATCCGGGTCTTCAGCTTCAGTGTTTCAGCACTCGACTTCTCTTACCTGTTTCTCTTGTGGGGAGGTTGGATATATTGCCAGGAAGTTTGCCCGGCCCAGGCGGGATTATCAGCCACTGAGGACTCCTATGTCATCCGGTGATCGAGAAGGGACTTTTCATAGAGGCGGTGCTCAGGCAGGCCGTGATGTTTCCCATAGTTCCCAAGGTGGTACTCAGGGTACGAGAGGAGGATCCCAGGCTGGGCGTGGTGGATCCCATTGTTACTCATTTCCTAGTAGACCCGAGACAGAGGCCTCAGATGCTGTGATTTCAAGTACCATTTCTGTCCGTCATAGAGCATAGTATCTGTGTTATTTGATCCTGGATCCACTTATTCGTATGTATTTGCATTTCATACCGTTGGTTGGGACTTGCCTTGTGATAACATAGATATACCTCTTCATGTGTCTACTCCGGTTGGAGATTCTTTGGCTGTTGATCGAGTTTACCGGTCTTGTTTAGTCACTTTTATGGGTTATGACACTTGGGTAGATTTGATGATTCTTGATATGGTGGACTTTGATAATATATTAGGTATGTCCTGGCTTTCTCCTTATCATGCGATCTTGGACTGTTACGCTAAGACAGTTACCTTAGCCATGCCGGGCATTCCTAGGCTAGAGTGGAAGGACACACCTAGTCGCGCTCCGAAGAAAATCATTTCATACCTTCGAGCGAAGAGGTTAGTAAGGAAGGGATGTTTAGCATATTTGGCGCTCGTTCGTGATACGACTGTTGCATCCCCACCTCTTAAGTCTATCTCTATTGTGAGCGAGTTTGCGGAGGTATTCCCGATAGACGTACCGAGCATGCCACCCGATCGCGATATTGATTTCTACATTGATGTGGAGCCGGGCACTCACCTTATTTCTATCCCACCATATCGAATGGCACCCGCCGAGTTGAGGGAACTTAAGGAATAACTGCAGGATTTATTGAGCAAGGGGTTCATTAAACCGAGTGTCTCCCCTTAGGGTGCTCTGGTATTATTTGTGAAGAAGAAGGATGGAACCATGAGGATATGCATTGATTACCGCCAGTTGAACAAAGTCACTATTCAGAACAATTGCCCTATGCCTCGTATTGATGACCTATTTGACCAGCTTCAGGGTGCTTTGGTGTTTTCTAAGATTGATTTGCGTTCCAGTTATCACCAGTTGAAAATTAGGACGGAGGACATCCCGAAGACAGCATTCCGGATGAGATATGGCCACTATGAGTTTCTAGTAATGTCTTTTGGGCTTACCCATGCCCCAACTGCATTTATGACTTTGATGAATGGCATCTTTAGGCCATTCCTTGATTCTTTTGTGATTGTGTTCATTGATGACATCTTAGTGTATTCCAATAGTAGAGTGGAGCATGAGAGCCATCTTTGTACCGTTCTTGGGTTGTTGAAGAAACATAGTTTGTTTCACGAAATTTACCAAGTGTGAGTTCTGGCTATATTCTGTGGCATTTTTGGGTTACGTGGTATCTAAGGAAGGGATTATGGTTGATCCACAGAAGATTGAAGCTGTGAAAGGTTGGGCGAGACCCACTACTATTACCGAGATTCGTAGTTTTGTGGTTTGGCTAGCTACTACCGTCGTTTTGTGAAGGGCTTCACAACCATTGCTTCATCCTTGACCAGATTGACTTAAAAAGAGGTACCCTTCCAGTGGGCGGATGATTGTGAGGAGCGCTTTTAAAAGCTCAAGCTTCTTTTGGCTACAGCATTGATCCTAGCCTTACCCATGGAAGGCAAGGACTTCGCTGTCTATTGTGATGCATCCTGTATGGGTTTGGGTGCCGTATTGATGCAGGAAGGTAGGGTGATAGCTTATGCTTCTCGTCAGTTGAAGGTTCACGAGAAGAATTACCCTACCCATGACTTGGAGTTATTGGCCGTAGTCTTTGCCTTGAAGCTTTGGAGGCATTACTTTTACGGTGTCTATTGTGAGATTTTTACCGATCATCGTAGCCTTCAATATGTGTTTACCCAGAGAGATCTAAATTTCAGGCAGTACCGATGGATAGAGCTCCTGAAGGACTATGACATCTCTATTGTATACCACCTTGGTAAGGCCAATGTGGTGGCTGATGCATTGAGTCGCAAGGCAGTGAGTATGGGTAGTTTAGCTCAATTGATTGTTTTCGAGCGTCCGTTAGCCAGGAGGTTCAAACTCTAGCCAACAGCTTTGTCCGTCTCGACATCTCGGCCCTGGGTCGAATTTTGGCTTGTATCGAGGTGAGATCATCATTATTGGATCGGATCAAGGCCCATCACTTCAAGGATCCTCAGTTGAGCAAGATTCGAGATGGGGTGTCGAAAGGGGAGGCCAAGGAGACCGTGATTGATTCTGAGGGCATTCTGAGGATTAGAGGATACGTATGTGTTCCTTGTGTTGGCGTTCTGGTTCAGTTGATCTTATCTAAGGCCCATAGCTCTCGCTATTCCATTCATCCGGGAGCGACTAAGATATACCGTGACTTGAGACAACACTATTGGTCGCGGCGTATGAAGAGGCATATAGTAGATTTTGTGGCCAAGTGTGGAAATTGTCAACAAGTAAAGTATGAGCACCAGCGACCTGGTGGGGTATTTCAGAGGATGCCCATTCCCGAGTAGAAGTGGAAAAGGATTACCATGGATTTCGTATGGGTCTTCCAAAGACTTTTGGCAAGTTTAATTCTATTTGGGTGATAGTGGATTGATTGACTAAGTCCGCGCACTTTGTTCCGGTTCAGGGTTTTTATACTGCGGAGAAGTTAGCCAAGATGTATATTCGGCATATTGTAAGATTGCATGGGATTCCTATTTCTGTTGTATCTGATCGGGATACTATCTTCACTTCCCGATTTTGGAGAGCATTTCATGATGAGTTGGGTACCCCATTAGAGTTCAGTACAGCCTTCTATCCCCAGACTGATGGCCAATCCGAGTGGACCATTCAGGTTCTTGAGGATATATTGAGAGCGTGCGTTATTGACTTGGGTGGTCAGTGGGATCAACACTTGCCCTTGGTGGAATTTGTATACAACAACAGTTATCATTCGAGTATTGGCATGGCGCCTTTTGAGGCCTTGTGTGGTAGGAGGTGTAGATCTCCGATTGGTTGGTTCAATGGTTTCGAGGATCGACCTAGGAGCACAGATATATTGAGAGAGTCCCTTGATAGGGTGAGATTTATTCAGTCTAGGCTTGTGGCAGCTCAGAGTCGGCAAAAGATGTATGCGGACCGGAAGGTCCAAGATTTGAAATTTGCTATTGGTGACTAAGTTCTATTAAAGGTTTCATCCATGAAGGGGGTTATGAGGTTTGGTAAGAGGGAAAATTGAGCCCTAGATACATTGGACCATTTGAGATTGTGGATTGTATCAGTGATGTAGCTTATGAGTTAGCATTGCCGCCAGGATTGGCGGGAGTTCATCCGGTTTTTCATGTTTCGTTGCTGAAGAAATATCATGCCGATGGTACTTATATTATTCGTTGGGATTCTATATTGTTTGATGAGAATTTGACTTATGAGGAGGAGCCTATTGCGATCTTGGACAGGCAGGTTCGGAAATTGATGTCCAAAGAGATTGCTTCTGTGAAGGTGCAATGGAAGCACCGCCACTTTGGAGAAACTACTTGTGAGGCGAGTACGATATGCGTGCCGATATCCCCGTTATTCTCGATCCGGTATTTTCTGCCTTCCTTCTTTTCTTTGCTCGGGGATGAGCAACGGTTCAATTAGTATCGATGTGACCCGTTTGGTCGTTATAGTTCTTTTGGGCACTTTCGCCACTTCCGAGTGTCTATTGACTTATTTTGGCCCGAGGTTGACTTTTGGGCAAACGGACTTTTCCAGAGTTTCATCAACTCCGAGAGGTTCGGAGGGTTATTTAGAACATGTGTGTGCAATGGTTCGGTCCCCAATGTATTGAGGTGCATTTCGGGACTTTGGACGGGAAATGGGAGGTAGGCATCGGTGGTTGATCCGGCCAACGGGACCTCCGTTGGAAATTCCGAGACCATGAGAGCGTTCGTAGCGTATTTTTGTATGAGTTTGGGTAGTCGAAATATGAGCAGATGGTCTCGGGAATAACCCGGAAATTCGAGGGAAGACTTACAGAAAAAAAAATTGGATATCTGGTGTTTGGTGCCCGCGAGCGCGGCCGATGCTGGCGTGGCGATCGAAAGGGATTGCACCTTACATTGCGCAGCGGTGACCAAAAAATGCGCGGCGAAGTACGTTCCTTTGAAGCGGTCACGGGCAGGGGCATAATTCATTAAATGTGTCTTAAAACAAGACTTAGACCCTCATTTTTGACATAACTCGGTATTGGGGCTTGAGAGACTTGTTCTTAAGGAGAAATTGAGGAAACTCTTAGAGGTAAAGTCCTGCCTAATCATTTACTCCTCTTTAATCATTATCATCTTAGAATCATCCCTCTCATTTTCAATCCCTTAGAAGTAAAGTTTGAAAGAGGGTTTTGAGAAATTTCTCCCTAGGGTTTTAATTGATAAAATTGATGATGTTAACACTAAAATGTGACGAATCTAAGCTTGGTCGAGTTTTTATGTGGTTTGGGATAACAAAATCATGAATTTCCAAAACTGCCCAGTTTAGCCCAGAAAAGCTTCATCGTGATCGCGGGCAGGTCCCATGCGATCGCTGCAGGTTGACCAAGCGCGTTGGCCAACTTCGCGATCGCGCGTTGGTAGAAATTCCAGCTTCTTCGTTTCAGCTACTTTTTGCCTCATTTTCACTTGGTTTGATTCCAATTCTCTTCATGACTCAATGCGCCTGAAATAGTAGAAATACACACAATAATAGCCTCATATCACAGATAAAGGGCACAAATATCAAAGCAAAGAGGCTATAATAAGTCGTAAAATCGCCACTTATCAACACCCACAACTTAATGTCTTTGCTTGTCCTCAAGCAAATCAGAACCAAAATCTCAATGAGGATCCATCAATACAAGCTTATAGGTAATACCACTATCATTTTCAAATCACATTCTTCAATTAAGCACAACTCTCATGGCTTTGGTTGGTACAAATAATTAGGCTACAAGCATGTGAACTCTAACTAGATAACTCCCTCCTTGTGAAATACAATTTCAAGAATACAATGGAGTTTCAAAACAATCAAGCAACAATAACCAAGCCTCAAGAAGTGACTCAAAACCACTAGTTACTAGATATGCTCACTTGACTCAACTTGGAATTTGTCAACATCACTAATCTATCATAATCTATATGTCCTCATAAGAAAGAAAGTCCCAAAATTACTATATTCATAACAATAACACAAGGGACATAACACAAAATCACTCACACTCAATAAAGAAGTTCATGTGCTGACAAGTATCGTACCATATGCTTGCCCTTATTTCCATTCATCACTAACTCAAGAATATTCGGTTGGAGATCACATAAGGACTTTTTTAAGCATTTAATGTAGGCTTAGGGACGGGTAGGATAAGTATTTTGGATATAAGTGACTATGCCCTCCTTGAACACTACACAATATTTTCCATTTCAATTGATCGACTTTCCTCTTTATTTCGATACATCACTCCTTCCTTTGTATACTAGTTTCCCCAATTATTCCAACTTCTTTTTGTGCAACCATTTTTTTTTTTTTTGCACAAAAATTTTGCCACCTTTTTGTATTTTCAAATTTTCTTCATTTCTTTTGACTTTTTCATTAGGCATTTATTCACAAAATGACAACACCATTCTTCACCCCTTCTCAAGCAACACTAGCACTCCCAACTTAGGTTTGCTGCCTCATATTCACAATTTTAATGTTCAAGGAGGGAAAGGCTCAAGAGAATTTCATCAAAAAGGGTAAAGGCTTGTAATATAATGTAGCAATCAAAGAAAAGGTCATAAGATCAAATGGGGTTACTAGTGATGATATTTATAGGGTAGTCTAGAAAGACTAAAGAGGTTTTTTTTTTTTTTTTTTTTTCAAAAAAATCACAAAGATAGCCTAAGGTCATCTCTCCAACCAACATAACCAAAATTAGTATTGGAAGACTAACCGGGCAAGTTGTAGATAATAAAAGTAAGCACAAGAATTATTTAACAAACACTCACCACACATACTAGTCAGGATGGATTAATTTCACTTCCTAAGCAAGAACAAATAGAGCAGTATCTCATAATCCAAAGTAAACCCATTTAGTAGGTAAAGAGTCACAAAATGAGCCAAAAAGTTATCAGAAAGATCATTCTTTCTATGTATCTTGCTTCTCATTTCACTTAAAAGAAGTGGAGGGGTATGATCAATTAAACGCTTCTCATGCAGGCTACTAATTCCCAAACAAGCCACAAGTTTCCACATTTTGCTCAAAGGAGAACCTACACCTAAACTGCAAGACTAATAAAGAAACCACTACAGAAAAAATAAAAATAATAAAAGATACTAATCCACAACTACACCAATTATCACAAAACAAGTCCAATAAGGGCACATGATCCTTCATAAATAGTGAAACAAGCCCGACAAGGGCACACAATATCCATATATAACATAAAAACCCGACAAGGGCACAAGTCAAGCATAAACAAAATATAATCTACTACTAAATGACACCCCTAACTAAAAATATTACAGTGTCCTCACTGCATAATATAAAAAAAATAGTTTGAGGGACTCCCTGAAGTCTGCATCAGACTATCTAACGACGGGAGAGGCTAATCGCTACTGACACGTGCATCACTGAGTTAGAGCTATTGGCTCGGGTAGGAAAAATTCGTCCTCATCTACATCATCATCCTGTGATCCCGCAAGAACTATTGCAGTGTGCTCATTAGTTTTGTTAGGAACTTGCTCTTTTTTTTTTCTTTCATGCTGGAACTTGCTCTTTTTTTTTCATGCTTTCTTTGCTTCTTTTGTCTCCTCTCAATCTTTCCCAGTCTTTATTTGATGTGTTGCTGCTCCTGCACAACACTCAATAAGGGCGGGAACATTCGATCCAGACAGAAGTGTAGAAAACCCTCCAGTTGGGCCGACGAGGGAGACTAGCCACAAGCTGGCAATTCTGTGCGTCCATACCATGGATCTGAGTAGAGATGTATCTAAATGGCAGGGGTCAATCTCGAAATGGTGCAATAGACTCTACAGCTGTAGTCGAACCAGGTCTCTCACTAGTAGAGTTACGGAATTGGCCAAAGGATGGAGGTGCTACATCAATCTTTCTTTTCTTCTGTGCATTCGCTGCCCCTCTTTTCTTTAACGGATGAATCGGCTTCTCCGGACCCTTCTAACTGACACCATCCTTTTTGGTCACCCCATCTACCTAGCATAGATGTTTGATCAAGGATGGAAAGAATGGCACAAATTATTCTAGCTTTTATTTCTCTTCTTTGGACGGCATAACACAAAATGGAAAGCTCATGAATCTCTTCAAATTGTTGGCTATCCACTTTGGCATTTCCCCCGTGCAGATTTCCATTAAGTAAAACCATTTGTACCTAACTTTGCTCTTTGCCCAAGGTAATACTCATTGTCTCCATTTGGAAGGTTGTAATGTGCATTTATTCTCTCTGAATCAAATCGGACTTGCTTGCTCCTCGGACCGTGACGACTAAGTCACAAGTCGCTCTCAGTTGCGTTAGCATAAAAATTCACGGACAATTGTGTAGTTGGCTTGATTGGTTCCGCAGCAAAGCACATCCAACCACTCGTCATCAACCTTCCATAGAAATCAGGCCATCTTGCTTTAAGATTATCCAAGACGATGTCAGTAATGTTCTTCGCCAAATTTTTGTTGAACCACCGGGTACATTTTGGCGACTTGAATTTCTTGGTCAAAGTACTCTTTTGGCCACTTGGTCGACATTTTCTTGAACATTTTCATTTGATCAAGCCATTTTCAAGCTCAAAGTACCACAAAATGAGTAAACATGTCAAACACTTATATGGGCATCTAAAGCAATGCATTATGAAGCAGTTAGGCTAAAGAAATGGGTCAGAAAGCTTTCGGGAAAGTCTGTGCGAAGTTACTGTCAGATTCTTTCCTGATTATCGTGTTTTTCAAGACCTTCAAACAGGGAAGAAGATTACAATGGTAGATTGCATGATGGCTTATATTTGATCGATGGAACTCGAGACTCGGTCAGGCCTTTTTGTAGGAAACAAGGATGTCAACCGAGAAATAATAAAGTGGCATAGACGATTAGGGGCACCCATCTTTTTTTGCTTTAATTATACTCCCGCCTTATTTTCTAGAACTCGAGTTTGAATCTTTGTCTTGTGATGCATGTGAATATGCCAAGCACACTAAAAACTCTTATCCTCCTCGAGTGACGATAAAAGCACAATTCCCTTTTCGACTATACATTCGATGTCCTGGGTCTTACTCAAACACCTTTTGTCCTATCAAATTTGGTTTGTTACTTTTATCATTATTGCACTACAATGACACGGGTATATCTGTTAAAAGCCAAAAGTGGAGTTTTCTCCTGTTTTCACTATTTCATAAGATGATTTGTACTCGGTTCGAGGCTAAGATAAAGATATTTCGAACCGACAATGACACAAAATACATGATAAAAACTTTTCGGAGCTTACTCGGGAGTCTTTTTAGATAATCCATCAAACTAGTTTCCTTATACTAAAGGTGCAATAAAATGGAGTTAAGCCGAAAGAAAAAATAATGCATTTGTTAAGTAGCAAGATCCCTTTGCTTACCATGAATCCGCCGTTCCTTACTCTGGGATGAGTTATCTTAGTAGCCGCTCACCTCATCACGTAATGCCACTTAAAACTCTTAATTTTTAGAGTCCTTTAGAAGCTTTAAAGTGTAAAAGGATCGTACCGTTCCTCCAAAGATATTTCCGCGTGTTCGTTTTGTTCACACTAGTAACTTCTTGGGAAACTTGAACCCAGAGTCGAACGTGTCTTTACTGATATTCTCCAAATACGTAAAGGGTACAACATATCACCCCCTCCTCTAGATTCTTCACGCACGGATGCATTCGGGAATCCGAGCCCTATTTCAAACATTACACCATAACTTTTTGTGGGAGAATTATAAGGGAAAAGAAGAGACGATTTTTCCTAGTTCCATTGTTTAAAACTACGGCCACAAGTGAAAGTGAAATCGGAGAAAGAATTCAAGAGGAGATTGTTTAAACTATCGTCATAAAGGAAAGTGAAACGAGAAAGTTAATCTTGTGGGGAAGACTGTCAAGCGTGACAGTTCGATTTGATAACTTACTCAAGAGAAATAAAGGCAGTTAAGCCATCACGCAACCTCGCCGAAGCCGAACCTCTTCTTCTCGCAGTTATCTATATTTTAACGACAGATTTGCCTATCGCGGCTACAGTGAGCGCAGTCGATCTTACACTAAACACCCTTATCTAACTTTTTTTCCTATACCCTTTCGTCTCCTCCTATGTAGCCTTGCCTTGTCTATTTCTTCCGTGCTTATTCCCGTAATCGGAGGGAAGCTTTTGCAGATTCTAAACGGAAGCAAGGCGATGGAAGAAACGGCGGCCTTATCAAAGAACGAGACTCGGGAACTTGTCGCATCACCACCGTACGTTACTGTCAAGCCGTAAACGGGTCTTCACTATAAAAATGTGTAACGTCGACGGTTCCATTGAAAGATTCAAAGCAAGATTGGGACAATAAAGGATTCATCGACTTAACAGAGGGATTATCAAGCAGACATTTGCTCCCGTTGCAACAATGAACACTATTAGAATTTTCCGTTCTCGTGTAGCTAATCCGGACCGGGACTTACAATGGGGGCGCTGATACGAAGAACGCATTTCTTCACGGAGACTTAAAGGTTGAGGCATACGGAGACCCTCCTCGGTTTTTGTACCGAACAAAGTCAAGGAAAGTGTGACCGAGCTCAGACGGACGAAGCAATTCCCCGCAGCTCGTTCGATGTATTCTATAAAAGCAACGATCTCCTTTAATGCCAACAAAGTTAAACGCGGATCACACCCTCTTTATAAGACATTACAAGTGGTAAACTCACTCTTCTCATAGTTTACACGACGACATAGTAAATGGCGGTGTAGGATGGCGTTATGAGATGACCCGATCAAGAAGTTGTCAAGTGAGGAATTCCGAGATCGTTGATCTAGGAAAACCCAGAATTTGGAATTAAGTCGTTACATCAAAAAGTATAATCTTTATTTCTCAAAGAAAGTATATTCTCGATCCCTTGAAAGAACAGATGACAAAGCTGCAAAACAGCAGAATCACCCATTGAAAGCAATCACAAACTACAAGTGCGGAGCTGGAAAGTCGATTGACAAAGAGAGATATCGTAGGCTAGTTGGAAGACTCATTTATCTCCTCTCACACTAGACCGTACATAGCCTATTCGCCCCGGGGTAAGTCGGCCATGTGGTCGATCCTCGAGATCCTCATATGCACTGCCTTCACATTTTTCCGAGATCTAAAGTCTCGCTCCAGTGGCTACTTTACTCACATACGGTCACCTCCAAATAAGCCTTTACGTACGCAGATTGGCCGGGATCTCTAGATAAATTTAAGGCTCACATCCGATATCGTACACTCGTGAGGAAACTCTGTCACTTCGTAGCGTTAAGCAAAACAGTTGCGAACTGCTGCGGAGGCGAATATGCAGTCAGGTCTGCAGTTTCGTGGAACTTCGTGGTTGCAAAAGAGTATCAGGAAGAATTGAGATCGTTCCGAAAAAGCGGGAAACTTTCCTTGTATCGCGGGACAACGCTCGCTACAATCAAGATAAATAAACTACCCAAAGCATTACCAAACAAAGCGTACGTCGAAATCGATCGACACTTCATCAAAGAAACATTTGGTGTCGCAGTTTGTTCCACGTGTCATCGGAAAAACAATTACCGACGTGTTTACCAAAGGCCCCCAACAAACTAATTTTTCATACACTCGGTTTGCAAGTCAGTACGTGCGACATCTTTGCACCAACTCGAGTGTGAGTGTTGATTTGGTATTAATGATTAAGATTAAGACGTTGATTTGATATCGATGATTAAGATTGATAGCTTAATTATGTGAATATATTGTATTAATGTAATTGACTAGAATTGATCGTGTAATATTGTCTTTCCTTATTTAGTCTTAAACTCATGTATAAGTACCCATTCTTGGCCGGTTGTATAATTATTCATACAAGAAGCCTTTTCTTCTTGCTAAAAAATCTTCATACCCAAAAATAAAATAAGGTAAGAGTTTATAAAATTGAAAACAAATAAAAGAGAGCTGAAATGTAGACCAAATTACCAAACTCCTTGTGGATGAAATCTCTTAAAAGTATGATTGACTTCTCTCCTTCATTAACTCCTTCCGGAGTCTGTTCATACTCCTCTCACACTTATTTGAACCAAAGATGGAAACTTCAACCCATTTTCTCCTTCATGTCTAAAAACCAAGCAATCTCCCAACTGTAAGTCATGATCCTCTGCAAATTTTCCCAACCCTCTTCTAATAACCGTCCGTTCATTTCATTATCCACTTATTACCTCCTTCTCAATATTGCATGTTCTTGATTACATCCATTCAGATACTTGGAAAAAGCTATTGGTATTTTCTGCAAAATAATGATACATACTAGTAAGTGTTTAAAAACATTTCAATAGACAAAATATAAAGAGTTTAATAGTACTCCCTTCGTCCAAACTTATGCGACACATTTCGACTTTCATGATTCAAACAAGTCTTTCTTTGATTGTAATTATTTCATCTATCTTTTAAATATTTTGAATTGTCAATCACTGTGACTTATAGTGTTTTCGACATAGTTTCCAAATATGTAAACTTGAAGATTCCAGGCCTGAATTCACGGTCAAAATTAAACTTTTGACTCTCAAAATCCGAATCCGCAAGCATAGAGGAAGTAGCATATATATCACACTCGAAGAAGCTTATGTAAGTACTGATTGAAGCTACAGTCAAATATTCCCTCCGTCCCAAAAAGATTTTTTTAGTTCGATTTAAGATAAAGTCACATAAAGAAGATTTTTGAAATGACATATCTAAAGTCAAATTTTTATATTCTTTTATGCCACGTAAATCATCTCATAAAGTTTAAATTATTTCTAAAAAAAAAATGGTGTCAACTTTTTTTGTATAAACCTAAAAATAGGCTAAGATAATCTTTTTCGTGACGAGGAAATAATCATTAAATCCCTAATAAAGAATTTCAGCAATTAATTGCACTTTAAACCTTTGAAAATATAGCTTAAATGAAACTATTATAAATAATCTTTAAATCCCTAGTACAGAATTCTACATATTACTACTACTTCTAGAATCTTGACATATTATAACTTGAATGAAGCTATTATCAATAATCTTTGAACCCTAATACACAAAATTATACCACTCACTACTTCTTTAAAATCTTGACATTATAACTTGAACATTACTAATGTCTTTCTTTTTTTTTTTTTTTTTTTTTTTTTTTTTTTAAAGAAACCAATTATGGGCTTATATATTAAGTGTAAGCCCCATTAAAAGGAAAATCTTTCCTTGATAATTCTGTTTTTCTTGATCAGTGCTTTAACATGATAGATTTTGAAGAAAAAAAAAAAACTTTTCCTTTATCCCATAATTTCCAGTTATATGAGGTTGCAATGGCAACCCCAACAAATAATTTTTTTTTTTTTTGGGGAATATGTTACATGAAAATAATGAAAGACTTACACTTGAGGCAAAATAGGTTTAAAGAAGGATTTTGAGCAAATTTTTCATGGCGCTGTATTTTTGAAGCAGATTAATTTTTTTTTAAATGTTGCTCGTACATTATGTTTAATATTTAAGGCTTAATTATATTTATACTTCTCGTTTTCATCTCGACAAAATTAAAAATAATTTTAAAATTTAAAAAAAAAGAAAATTTTCAATTTAAAATTCAAATTTTTTTCATTAACGAAAACGAAAGCTCGGTTTAATTATTTAAATATAAAAACATATTTTTTAAGCATACTAATAAAAAAGATATCAAAATGCTTTTAAATTTACGAGCCGAGACTAATCAAACTAATTTGTCAGTAGTATTTATTTAATGATAATAAAAAGAGTATTTATAAAACAAAATTAAGTTAAAAAACATTTCTTCAAGCTGAAATGTTTGTATTAATTTTCTTGTACCGTTTTTTTTAACGATTTTTATATTTTCAAAGAATTTTATTTTAGTTTACATCGCCATGTTTAATCAAAGAGATTTTGACATATTTTACATATCTTAATTCCACTCATAGCATCATTTTGAATATCAGATTTCGGTTTTAAGCTTATAAAAGTATTTTCGCTCGATAAAGTCTTTTTATTTACTATTTTATCTATATTGTTGTATTTTTGAAATACTCTATATAATTCTCTAATCTCCTAATCTATTTGTCATTCGCCTTTTTTATAAGAGATAATTTTTAAATTTAATTTTTTTTATAAATACTTTGAATATTTTGCCATTTTTACAAAAGAAAGTATTTCAATTTCCAATTTTTCTTACGGCAGTTTATTATTTCACAGTCTATCTGGGCAATAATAATCTATTTATAAATTAAATTTCAATATCAAAAAAATATTTTTTAGCACTCGACTTCTATCATTATATTTAGCTCAATTCGAGCAGATTCTTAATCATCGTTTCGCCGGAAAAAACACAAAAAAAAAAACAAAAACAAAACAAAACAAAACAAAACAAAAACAAAAGCTAAATCTTATCTGCCCCTGTAGAAAGTATGAAGCCCCAATTATTTTTGGGCTGTTCATTGGAAAATTCAGTGTATTCTAGAAAACTTTCGGTTCAATATTTTCCGATTTTAGTTCTTAAAAATACTAATTTTCCCGCTTCAATTTAATGCACCTATTACTATTTAGAATTTGCCGAAAATGTTTTTTACCACGCTTGCTATTTTCTAATTTTATATTCAATTATTACGCATACTTATAAGCATTTTTGCATGTAAGCCTTAAATATATAAATTTTATTTTATAAATTTAAAATATTCATGTCAAAATTTATAAATTGCTTTGACTCGCATCTAAAAAAAGTTCAATCTAAATTGAAACGGATGGAATATTTATCATAATCAAAACCTATTAATGCAAATTCGGTTGATGCGTTTTGAGTTTATTAATTATTGGTAAGTTTTCAATCTGAAGTTTATATACATTGAGTTTGTTGGTAATTTCACAATGTGTAAATACAAACGATAATAGAGCATGTCGGGATATCAATAATATCGCGGATGAATACAAGTAGTGGTATTATGGGGCGTAAGAAGGGATAAGCGCTATACAGATAAGCCAACTATAAATGCTTAATGTCTAAATTAAAGTAGTATTTGCCAGATCGGTCGCCAAGATTTTGCCAACACGCAAGTTGCACTCCAACTCAAATTTCAACTTCACCTACCTCATAATATTCAACTTTTAAACAAATCAAAAATTATAATAAAATTTTCTAGTAAAAAATTTAAAATAAGGAAATTAAAAAAAAATCTAAAAAATAAATATTTTAAAAGTAAAAATAATTACAAATATAAATCTAAATAATAATTCGAAAAAGAAGGACCATGTTTTTCGTAGTTTTTGTTGATGTATCTGTGTATATTATCGACGCAAATTAATTTATTTTAAAATGGATTATTAATGATGCACACAAAGCGTCTGGGAACAAATTTATCTTTCAAAATTATTTTGCCAAACTATTAAAGCCAAGCGCCGACGGACAACGGCCGCCATTCTAAAGTGGTATTAAGCAATATGGTTATTTATAGTCAATAATGAACACGGTGAATAGACTATCACAAATTGTATACAATTTTAAAGTGACGATCCTCAAGAAAAGTTTTGTGAGAAAGAACATTACATTGCTCAATGGCGCTGAGGGGAAATATAACATGGTCATAAATACACGATATTGATGAAAGTTGCTTGATATTTTAAATTCATTGCTTAATATTTTTAAATTTTATTTATAACACGTGTGAATATTTATTAATGAAAACTGTTTATTCTCTTATATACCTGAACAAATGGAGAAAGCCGCGAATTTTTGTTTATTTATATCAACGATAAATTTAAACTAGGTTTTTGGCACGAATTTCAGCAAAATTAGAACTTACGATGTGCACGAATCTACGACAATTCTACGACAAAAAGCCGAGACGGAAGTTGGAATTGTTAAAGTAGCTCTTCGACCGGGATTATTGTCTACATTGTATTCCGCAGAAATACAAATTTCATCGGCCTGGGAGTGTTGATCTCGTGTATCTTGCTACGAGGAGAAACGCTTAACGTTGTGCCAAATTTGTCAACTTGATGTTTTTTTCAATTTTTTATTGGGGCCAAAATTGCGCCAGCAGTCACATCCCCACGCCATTCTAAAAATAATCACTTTAGGCGTTCACAGCAATGACAGTACAGGCCAAATTTAAGGAACTAGAATTTACTACACAACAGTCATTTGCTCAAAACTGTAAAATACATATTGTATTTGCAGGATAAGAACTAATCTATCAGTATCACTGATTGTGATATCTATGTTTTAGCAGAAATCAGCAGACGTGATAAGCATTGGTCAGTCTTCATTTCAACTGGAAAAATCCTTAAGATAAACTTGGTATTATCTTGGCAGTGAGACGTAGGCCAGATTTATTTTCCTGAAGAAGAGGTTTTACCCTGCCATTCTTGAACGTTGTAAATACCCATATCATGTGCCATGTATTGTATCAGAATAAGCTCCAGAGAAGTCATCTGTGAAGTATATATATTAAATTCACATTCGTGCTGAGCACGAAAATGAGAAGGAATGATTGTTTCCTATGTGTTGGTGATTAATCACCCAGCCTTCCCACTTCTTCAAGTTGCAGATGCCCAACTTAAAATTTTGGAAACACCAAGTGCTTAGGCAAGGGGGCATTTTCAGTAATTTTTGTATCAAATAAAAGTCTCATTATTGCATGTATTTGAATTTTCTATCTCGGCAGATATATGTAGTAACATTTACGCCAGTTCATCCATATCGCGAGATGGCGTGAAAGCTATTTTCTTCAAGAAAAGACGTAAGTCCCAACTTACGCGCTAAAGTGTCGATAGCATAAAATCCTCGGGTTTGGCGCAGATGGCACACTGCAACTCAGGGAGTCCAAGAAACATCACCTGGCTTTAGAAATGCCATTTTCCACCATGAAATAAATAAGGTAAAATATATAGTCATGTATGACGGATTCAGCAGACAGATACCTTTGTATTAATGAATGCAGTCGCGAAAGTTCTTTCCTGTACAAACTTTAGAAAGAGCTTTCACCGTTCGTGTACAAAGTTATCTTGTCTGCTAGTCCCATGTTCGTTGATTGTGTAATTTTTGCTATTTATTCTGATAATTGGAAAATGGCATTTGCAAAGCCAGGTGATGTTTCTTGGACTCCCTTGAGTTGCATCCATGGCCATGTTGATGATGCCATCTGTCATGACGGAAAGTTTTATGCTATCGACACTTTTGGCGAAGTTCTAATTTGGGACTTTTCGGGCTCTTTCTTGAAGAAAATAGCTTTTAACGCCATTCGACATATGCAGATAATTTGGCGTATGTTACTACATATCTTGCCGAGATAGAGGGCCAAATACATGCAATAATGAGGTTTTTGTTTGATACAAGAATTACAGATGCCCCTTGCCTAAGTACTGAAATGCACCAAGGAAGTTGGACGTCTGCAACGCAGAAGTGAAAGGAAGGAAATCTTTGGGTGTGATTAGTCTATTTTTGTAGGAAGCAATCATTCTTTCCTCATTTTCGTGCTCAGCTTACCCAGAATGTGAGAGAATTGTATATACTACAGATGACTTCTCTTGGAGCTTATTACTTAGCAATACATGGCTATGATATAAGTATTTACAACGTTCAGAATGGCAGGGTGAAACCTCTTCTTCAGGAAAATAAATCTGACTTTGCATTCTCACTGCCACTTTGGATAATACCAAGTTTATCTTAAGGATTTTTCAGTTGAGTGAGACGGTAATGTACATCACGTACGCGATTTTCTGCTAAACAGATATCTGGCCAGTGATACTGATAGATTAGTTCTTGTCCTGCAAATGCAATATGTATTTTACAGTTTTGAGCAAATGTTTGTTGTGCTCGTAAATTCCTAGTTCCTTAATTTGGCCTGTTGCTTTTTGTCATTAGCTGGTTTCAATTTTAAAGAGTGATTTATCAAGAATGGCTGTGGAGTGTCACGCTTCCTTCATCTGGATTCTGCTGTCCACGCCAGAAGAAAACATCAAGCTCAACAAATTTTCACTGACGTCAATGTCATTACGCGCAGCCGTGATCCGTAAGCCAGTGACCACCCATTTCCAAGGCCATTGAGTGTAATTTCCTGCCCGGAATCCTAGTGTATTGGGCAATAATCCCAGTCAGGAACTGCTAGCTTAATTCAAGCTTCCCGTCCTCGGCTTTTTGTCTAGTGGTAAGAATGCAACAAGTGATGGCCCTGATTAGGTGCACATCGTAAGTTCTAATTTTGCTAAATTCGGTACCAAGAGCCTAGATTTCATTTCCCGAGTGCAAGAGTCCAAAAATCCACAGACCTCACCAGTAAACCAAAGAGATTTTGTGACTTTCTTCCATTGTTCGGATATATAAAAGAGAAGCAAACAGTTAGAAAATCGTTGTCATTAATAAATATTCACGTGTATAAATAAAATTTAAAAATATTAAGCAATGAATTTTAAAAATATCAAGCAACTTCATCAGCTCAATCGTCTTATTTATGACCATGTTGTATTTCCCCTCAGCATACTATTGTGTAATGTTCTTTCTCACAAGGCTTTCTTGAAAGGATCGTCGCACAAAATTGTACTCTAATTTGTGATAGTCTATTCACCGTGTTCGTTATTGACTATAGGTAACCATATTTAACTTAATACCACCTAAAGTATTTTTCAAGAAATTCACTCCAAAACCCATTCGATCCGTCCAACCCGCCTGTGTTTTAATTTTCTGCTTGCTGTAGGCACTCTTTGAAGACCCGATTCGTGCTAATTTTGTCGACTCATCACTAATCATCGCCCAAATTGACTCATTAAACGAAAATTTCCCAACCGACCCATCAATCGTCCTCCATTCATACGTATGCGCCTACAAAACATGATTAACTTCTTTTTTTAATTATTATTTAGATTTATATTTGTAATTATTTTTACTTTTAAAAAATATTTATTTTTAGATTTTTTTTTTTAATTTCCTTATTTTAAATTTTTTACTAGAAATTTTTTTATTATAAATTTTTGATTTGTTTAAAAAGTTGAGAATATCAGAAAGAATTGGGTCAAGTCACGTGGCCGTTATTTACCTATCGTTTAAATTTATCGACTCAAAATTTCATCCTTTTTACCAATGCACTTTTGCAGGTTTGATATTGAATGCATTTATGACGATTCAAATTATCCTGACAATTTAACCTACCATTTAAGCACCCCTCTAATACCACACCCTTGTATTCATCACAATATTAGATGATAATACGACATGCTCATATTATCGTTTGACCCCTTCACAAGTGTGTAAACTCAATCTGTATAAACTCAAATTGAAAACCCTTTTATTGTGGTGTAAACTCAAACTTCAGATCAAATCAAGATTGCATTAATTAGGTTTGATTATGATAAATATTCCATCCGCTTTCAATTTAGGTGAACCTTTTCGAAAGCATTTGGCGATCAAACTTTATAACTTTGATCGTAAATTTTGATACGAATATTTTAAATTTGTAAAAATAAAATTTATATATTTAGAAACATAAAAAGTACTATAAGTCACCATAATTTATAATTCAAATAAATTAAAAAATTGTACAAAACGCAGAAAAGAAACCACCTCAGACTCTCTAAATAAGAATATTCATTAAATCAAAACAAAGGAATATATTTTTAAGAACTAAAAATCGGAAAATATTGAACCGAAAGTTTTTCTAAATTGCACTGAACCAATGAACAGCCCAAAAAGTAGTGGAATACATACTTTCTACCACAGGAGCAGATAAGATTGCTTTTGTTTTTGTTTTGTTTTGTTTTGTTTTGTTTTTGTTTTTTTTTTTTTTTTTTTGTGTTTTTTCCGGCAGTAAAATGATGATTAAGAGTCTGCTCGGGTTAGTTGACTAAAAATATGTGATAAGTCGAGTGCTAAAAAGTATTTTTTGATATTGAAATTTAATTTATAAATAAATTATTATGTGCTTGAATAGAACTGTTGAAGTAATAAACCTTTTATGAGTTTCGTAAGAAGAAGTTGATTGTGCTTTTTTTCTTAAAATGACCGAATATTCTTAAAATTGTTTATAAAAAATTAAATTTAAAAGTATCTCTTACTCAAAAAAGGCGAATGACAAAAATAGATTAGGAGATAATTAGAGAATTATATAGAGTATTTCAAAATACAACATATATTATAGATAAAATAGTAAATAAAGACTTTATCAGACGAAAATTCTTTATAAACTAAAAACTCAAAATACGCATGTTAAAAAAAGACAAAAACTCTTTAATCTTATACCTAAATTAAGTATGCACGTATCAAAACGTTTTCGGCCTAAACATGACGTGTAAAAACCTAAAATTAAAAAATTGCCCAAAAATAAAAAATCATTCTTTTTAAAATTGTACTAAAAGAAATTAATACAAACATTTCGAAACAAAGAAAAGTAACTTTTAACTAATTTTTGTTTTATAAATACTCTTTTTTATTTATCATTAAGCCAGAAGTACTTACTGATAAATTAGTTTGATTAGTCTCAGCCTGTACGGGGCTTTCCTAATTTTAAAAGAAAAACGTTACTCGATATACTTTTCTTATTAGTCTATCTTAAAAAAAATATATTTTTATATTTAAAAATAATTAAACTCGAAACTTTTCGTTTTACCATTAATGAAAAAATTTGGACTATAAATTTCAAAAGTCTTTCTTTTTTCTTAAAATTTCGCGCTAAATAAAATTGTGACAGTAGTTGAGTATAAATGTAGTCAAACACTTTAAATAGTACTTCTAGTAACTACGGCACGGACCCCAAAAGAAAAGTGGTAATCTTTGCTTCAAAAAATACAGCGCCATGAAAGTTGCTCCAAAGAATCCTCACTTCTTTAAACCTATTTTGCCTGGTTTCAAGCATCAAATTGTAAGTCTTTCATTATTTTCATGTAACATATTCCCAAAAAAAAAAAAAAAAAAAAATTATTTGTTGGGGTTGCCATTGCTATTGCAACCTCATATAACTGGAAATTATGGGATAAAGGAAAAGTTTTTTTTTTTTTTCTTCAAAATCTATCATGTTAAAGCACTGATCAAGAAAACAGAATTATCAAGGAAAGATTTTCTTTTTAATGGGGCTTACACTTAATATATAAGCCCATAATTGGTTTCTTTAAAAAAAAAAAAAAAAAAAAAAAAGAAAGACATTAGTAATATTCAAGTTATAATGTCAAGATTTTAAAGAAGTAGTGAGTGGTATAATTTTGTGTATTAGGGATTCAAAGATTATTGATAATAGCTTCATTCAAGTTATAATATGTCAAGATTCTAGAAGTAGTAGTAATATGTAGAATTCTGTACTAGGGATTTAAAGATTATTTATAATAGTTTCATTTAAGCTATATTTTCAAGAGTTTAAAAGAATTACAGTGAATTGCTGAAATTCTTTATTAGGGATTTAATGATTACTCCCTCCGTCCCAAAAAAGACATTATCTTCCTTTCCTTTTTAAATTTCAAAAAGATTGACACATTTTTTTTTTTTTAAATAATTTAACTTTAAGTGAGACGATTTACATCCACGCAAATATCTGGCTTGTTTTCGTACCACACATTTCAAAAGTCTTTCTTACTTCTTAAACTTATGCTAAATCAAACTAAAAAATCTTTTTTGGGACGGAGGGAATATTTGACTGTAGCTTCAATCAGTACTTACATAAGCTTCTTCGAGTGTGATATATATACTACTTCCTCTGTAACACAGTTCGGATTTTGAGAGTCAAAAGTTTAATTTTGACCGTGAATTCAGGCCTGGAATCTTCAAGTTTACATATTTGGAAACTATGTCGAAAACACTATAAGTCACATGGATTGATCGACAATTCAAAATATTTAAAAGATAGATGAAATAATTACAATCAAAGAAAGACTTGTTTGAATCATGAAAGCTCTAAATGTGTCGATAAGTTTGGACGAAGGGGAGTACTATTAAACTCTTTATATTTTGTCTATTGAAATGTTTTTAAACACTTACTAGTATGTATCATTATTTTGCAGAAAATACCAATAGCTTTTTCCAAGTATCTGAATGGATGTAATCAAGAACATGCAATATTGAGAAGGGGAGGTAATAAGTGGATAGTAAAAGTGAACGGACGGTTATTAGAAGAGGGTTGGAAAATTTGCAGAGGATCATGACTTACAGTTGGGAGATTGCTTGGTTTTTAGACATGAAGGAGAAATGGAGTTTGAAGTTTCCATCTTTGGTTCAAATAAGTGTGAGAGAGAGTATGAACAGACTCCGGAAGGAGTTAATGAAGGAGAAGAGGAAATCAATCATACTTGCAAGAATTTCACATCACAAGGTTTGGTAATTTGGTCTCTATTTCAGCTCTCTTTTATTTGTTTTCAATTTTATAAACTCTTACCTTATTTTATTTTGGGTGGTATGAAGATTTTTGCGCGTTTAGAAAAGGCTTCTTGTATGAATAATTATACAACCTAGTAACGGGTACTTATACACGAGTTTTAAGACTAAATAAGGAAAGACAATATTACACAATCAATTCCTAGTCAATTACATTAATACAATATATTCCCATAATTAAGCTATCAATCTTAATCATCAATATCAAATCAACATCTTAATCTTAATCATTAATACCAAATCAACACTCCCCCTCAAGTCAGCGCAAAGATGTCGCACATGCCCAACTTGCAAATCAAAGGTGGGCGAAAAGTCCGTTTGTAGGCCTCCTAAACACATCGCCTAATCAAGCCCGACGACACACGGAACAAACTCATGACACCACCCGTGACTTTTCTTTTCTCACGTTGTCGATCAATTTCAACACGCTTTGTTCGTCAGCGCCGGATCGGATTTCGAGCTATACCGATCAGAAGCGGCTTCGTCAATACAAGGAAAGTTTTTTTTCGTACAATCTCAATTCTTCTGGAAGATCTTTCGCAACCACAAAAGTTCACAAACACCCCGGGGCACAAACATATTCGCTCCGCACTTGATTTAAGCAACTACACTTTGCTTCGCTTCTCCAAGCGACCAAGTTTCCTCTCCACGAGTTGTGACAAAAGAACCCGATGTAGCACCTTCATATTAGAGATCCACCAATCCGCATCCGTAAAGGCTTCTATTGAGTGCGACCATGTTCGAGTAAAGTAGCCCTTTTCCTGAGCAGCATTTCAGATACCGGAAAACGGAAAGAGCCGCATACGAGGATCTCGAGGATCATGATAAACCGACTACTGTGTCGACCGAATAGGTTATGTCCGTTCAGTCAGAGAGGGATAACGAGTCTTCCAACTAGCCTCGATATCTCTCTTTGTCAACCGACTTTCCAACTCCGCCTTGTAGTTTGGATTGCTTTCAATGGGTGATTCTGCTGTTTTGCAACCTATCATACCGTTTCTTTCTTGCGGATCCGTGTATATACTTTTCGAGAAATAAAGATTCCTCTTTTTGATCTAGCAACTTGAATTCCCAAGAATTAACACGTTAGCTTTCTCCTGTATCCTTGATCTCAAATTCCTCTCGCCAACAACTTCTTCAATCGGGTCATCTCCTCTCGTCATCTCCCGTCATTACTATGTCATCAACATAAACTATGAGAAGAGTTTTAGTTTACCCTTGTAATGTCTTATAAAGAGGGTGTGATCCGCATTGCTTTGTTGGCAACCAAAGAGATCACGTTTTATGAATCCGTCAAACCAAGCTCGGGGAGATCGTTTCAATCCGTACAAGGCTTTTTCGCCACCTTTTCGACTTTGTTCACATCAAAACCGTGAGGAATCTCCATGTACACCTTCTTCTAAGTCTCCATATGAAGAAATGCATTCTTCATATCAAATCGTCGTAAGTCCTACCCGCATTAGCTACACAAGAAGGTTAAGAATTCTAATAGTGGTTCATTAAGTTGCATCAGAGCAAATGTCTCGATAATCCACTCTATTAAGTCCCGAGGCGAATCCTTTAGCCGCCAATCTTGCTTTGAATCTTTCAACGGAACCATCAACGTTCGTTTTATAGTGAAGACCCATTGCCCAACCAACTTCTTGTCCGCGGTGATGCGACAAGTTCCCAAGTCTCATTCTTCGATAAGTGCCTTCATTTCTTCCATCATAGCTTGCTTCCATTTAGAATCTAAAAGCTTCCCTCCAATTCTGGGAATAAGCATGTAGCAAATGGGGGATACGTAAAGGTCTATATGAGGGAGACAAAGAATTATAGGAAAAAAAGTTAGATAAAGGAAGGTGTTTAGCGTAAGATCCGACTCCTTTCCGCGCGCAATAGCAAATCTAACTCATTAAGAAATATAGATAACTCTCCAAAAGGCATGTCTTGGCCGCAGTTGCACGATGGCTTCTTCGCTTTATTTCTCCTCGAGTAAGTTATCAAATCGGCCTATCCAAACGCCCACCGCCTTCCCCCCGAATTCTTCTCCAATTCTACTCTTCCTCGCGCAGTTTCCAACAATCTCCCTCTCGAATTCTTTCTCCAATTTCACTTTTCCTCGTGGCCGTAGTTTCAACAAATTCGTAACTAGGAAAAATCATCTTCTTCCTTATAATTCTCCCCCAAAGAAGTTATGGTGTAATACCGAAATAGGCTCGTATTCCCAAAAGATAACATCCACGTCGATGTTAATTCCTGGCGTGAGGGTGATAATATTTGTACCTTTCGTGTCGGAATATCCAATAAAGACACATTTAAGAGCTCTAGGTTCAAGTTTCCCAAAGTTACTATGTGAACAAAGCAAAACACACCCAAATATCTTCGAGAACAAGCATGGGCTCCTTTTTACACTTTAAAGCTTCTAAAGGACTCTAAAATTAAGAGTTTTAAGCAGCATTCTATCACGAGGAGATTGCCTACTAGAATGGCATCCCCAAGAAGGCTTGCACAGATTCATGGTAAACAAAAGGGATCTGCTACTTCTAACAAATGCCTATTTTTTCTTTTCAAAGAACTCCATTTCGGCACTAGTATAAGGAAACTAGTTTGATGGATTATCCTAAAAGACTCCAAGTAAGCTCCAAAAGTTTTATCCATGTATTTTGTGTCATTATCAAGGGAATATCTTTATCTTAGCCTCAAACCGAGTACAAATCATCTTATGAAATGACCGAAACAGGAGAAAACTCCACTTTTGGCTTTTTAACAGATATACCCATGTCATTGTAGTGCAATAATGATAAAAGTAACAAACCATTGACTACCGGACAAAGAAAGTGTTTGAGTAAGACCTCGTACATCAGAATGTATAGTCGAAAAGGGAATTGTGCTTTTATCGTCACTCGTAGGATAAGAGTTTTTAGTGCTTGGCATATTCACATGCATCACAAGACAAAGATTCAAATCCCGCCTCTAGAAAATAAACCGGGGTATAATTAAAGCAAAAAAGATGGGTGCCCTAATCGTCTATGCCACTTTATTATTTCTCGGTTGACATCCTTATTTCCTACAAAAAAGGCTCCACTTTCGAGTCTCGAGTTCCATCGATCAAATATAAGCCATCATGCAATCTACCACCGCCAATCTTCTTCCCTGTTTGAAGGTCTTGAAAACACAATAATCAGGAAAGAATCTGACAGTAGCTTCGCACAGACTTTCCGAAAGCTTTCTGACCCATTTCTTTAGCCTAACTGCTTCATAATGCATTGCTTTAGATGCCCATATATGTTTGACATGTTTACTCATTTTGTAGGTACTTTGAGCTTGAAAATGGCTTCGGTATCAAATGAAAATGTTCAAGAAAATGTCGACCAAGTGGCCAAAAAAGAGTACTTTGACCAAGAAACATTCAAGTCGCCAAAATGTACCCGGTGGTTCAACAAAAATTTGGCGAAGAACATTACCCAGGAAAGAGGCATCGTCTTGGATAATCTTAAAGCAAGATGGCCTGATTTCTATGGAAGGTTGATGACGAGTGGTTGGATGTGCTTTGCTGCGGAACCAATCAAAGCCAACTACACAATTGTCCGTGAATTTTATGCTAACGCAACCGAGAGCGACTTTTCCAATGACTTAGTCGTCACGGTCCGAGGCAAGCAAGTCCGATTTGATTCAGAGAGAGAATAAATGCACATTACAACCTTCCAAATGGGACAATGATGTGCATAGGGCAAGGGCAAAGAGTTGGGTACAAAATGGTTTGTAACAAATCTGCATCGGGGGGAAATGCCAAAGTGGATAGCCAACAATTTGAAGATTGAGTCCTCTGAGTTTACTGGAAACCAGGACATGGCTTTCCATTTTGTGTGCTCGAGTCCTGCCGTCCAAAGAACGAGACAGAGGTGACACTTGAGAGGGCTAGAATAATTTGTGCAGTTATGGATGGGTTGCCGGTTGATGTTGGCCAGTTCATTGTGCAAGAGATTCACATGAGGTGGTCATGGAGAGAACCAAGAGCCTATTCTTTCCATCCTTGATCACATATCTATGCCAGCAAGATGGGGTAATAAAAAGGATGGTGATAGGGAGAAGGGTCCCGAGAAGCCGATTCATCCGTCGAAGAAAAGAGCGGCAGGGAATTACACAGAAGAAAAGGGAAAATTGATGTGACATCTCCATTATTTGGTCAGTTCCCTGACTCTACTGGTGAGACAACTGGTTCGACTGCAGCTGTAGAGCCCATGGAACCACCCAGATGGTGCCATGCCATTTAGATACATCTCCACTCAAGTCCATGATATGGACACACATATTCGCCAGCTTGTGGCTGGTCTCTCCTTCGGGCCCAACTAGAGAGGGCTTTTCACACTCCTGTCTGGATCGAATGTTCCGATTTTATTGAGTGTTGTGCAGGAGCAGCAACACATCAAAGAAAGACTGAGAAAGATTGAGAGGAGACAGTTAAGCAAAGAGAGCATGAAAAGAAAAAAAGAGCAAGTTGCTAACAAAGCTCTGCGAGCACACTGCGATAGTTCTGTGGAGCACAGGATGACGATGTAGATGAGGACGACATTGTCCTATCCGAGCCTAGTAGCTCCAGCTCCGAGTGATGCACATGTCATAGCGATTAGCCTCCTCGTTGTCGGTTAGTCCGACGCAGACTTCGGTGAGTCTCCCAAACCGGTTTTACGTTTTGTTTGATATCAGGCAGCGAGGGACACTGCAATGTTTTTTAGTCGATAAGTGGCACAAAGGGCAACATTATATTTTGTTTATGCTTTTGATATCGTTCCCCTGTCGGCTTTTATGTTATGTATGGATATTGTTGGGCTTGTTTTGTGATAATTGGTGTAGTGCGGATTACTTTCTTTATTATTTTTATTTTTCTGTAGTAGTTTTTTATTAGTCTTAGTAGTTTATGCAAGGTAGGTTCTCCGTCGAGCAACCCGTGGAAACTCGTGGCTTGCTCTCGTTGGTACTCACTGTAGTAGTCTCTCGTACGGAAGAGTTCAACCGAGCATACCACTCCGATTTTTTTTTAGTGAAAACGAAAAGCAAGATGTACTGAGAGAGTGATCTTTGTGGGCGCTTTTTGGCTCATTTTCAGGACTTTACTTACCGGACGAGTTTAATCGGGACGACGAGACGTCTGGTCTATTTATTCTTGCATGGCGTGAAATTCATCTATTTTGACCAACATATGCCACGTGCGCAGAGTGTTTGTTGAACAATTTCGTGCTTACTTTTATCATCTAACTTGCCCTTTAGTCATTCAATGCCAATTTTGGCTATGTTGGGTTTGAGAGACGACCTCGGGCTATCTTTTTGATTTTTGAAAAAGCCTTTTAGCCTACCATCGCATAAATAATATTTACTAGTAACCCCATTTCAGCCTATGACCTTTTCGATTGCCACATTAAGAGCTTTTACCCTTTTTGATGAAATTTTCTTGAACCTTTCCCTCCTTGAACATTAAATCGTGAATCGAGGCCAAAAGCCTACACGGGGGGTGTTAATGTTGTCGAGAAGCAAGTGTAAGTGTTGGTGTTATGGAAAAGTCAAAAGAAAATGACTCGAAATTTGAAAAGAAAAAATACAAAAAGTGTTGCAGATTTTGTGCAAAAAAATGTATCCGTGTGAAAAAGGAATCGGAAAAGAACAAAAATATTAGAAATCAAGAAAATGGTTGCACAAAAATGTTTCGAAATTGGGAAACTAAAAGACGCAGCGAAGGAGTGATGTTTGGAAACGAAGAGTGAAAAGTGACAAAAGATATCGTGTAGTATTGTTCAAGCGTAGGTGGCGTAATTTTACCGTATCCCAAATAGTTAACCCACCTTTCCCTAAGCTTACGTTACAAGCTTAAAAAGTCCCTTATACGATCTCCAACCGAATGTTTCGAGTTAGGATTTAAATGAAATAAGACAAGCTTACGGTGTGATATTTGTTAGCACTAGAATTTTGCTGAAAAGCGCGAGTGACTTTATGTATATGTCCCTCGTGGTTGTTGCTGCGAATATAGTGATTTCGGGACTTTCTTCGCGAGGCATATGGATTATGAAAGATCAAAGTAGGTTGACAATTTCGAGTCGAGGGTCAAGCCGAGCATATCTAGTAAGCTGGTCGCGAGTCACTTATCGAGGCCGGAGCGTCGATGCTTGATTGTTTTCAACCTCCATCGGTATTCTCCGGAAATTTGTATTTTGAAACGAGAAAGGTTTGGTTAAAGTTCACATGCTTGTAGCCTAATTGCCGGTACCAACCAAAGCCATGCAGAGTTGCGCTTAGTTGAAAGTAACGTGCTTTGAAAATGATAGCAGTACTCACTCATGCTCGTATTGACGGATCCTCATTAAGATTTTGGTTTTTGATTCGTCGAGGACAAGCAAAGACTTTGTCGTGGTGTTAATAAGTATTTAATTTACCACTTATTATAGCCTTTTTGCTTTGGTTTTTCGTGTCCTTTATCTAGGATACGAGGCTATGATCGCGTGTATCAATAAAGCGTGTATTGCCGCTTATTTTTGTGCGCATCGAGTCACAAGAGAATTAGGATCAAACCAAGTGAAAGCGAGGCAAAAAAAGAGTAAACGAAGAATCGAATTTCTCGCTCAAATAAATACCCTTCGCGATCGCGATGTCGACACTCGCGCATCGCACGCGCACGCGTGTCATACTTCGCACGATCGCGTGGGGACCTTCGCGATCGCGATGGCGACCTTTGGGCAAATTCAGTGCTTTGGAATTTCACGATTTTGTTATCCCAAACCAAATAAAATCCCGACCAATACTTAGAGACATCTTTAGTAGAAAACACATTTTTCGAGGCTAGGGTTTTTACACCAAACTGGGGGTCAAGATTCAAAAGATTCGTGAGAACTTTCAAACTTTTCTCCATTTCTTTGATTGCTTTTGTAACGAATATCTATGCGTAGTACTTATTTTCTTCACTCGAATCTTGCTTATGGAAATATTCTATGATTAAAGTTGTCGATGAAACTCTTTTTTTACTTATATATATTGAATGATTTTTATCAAGTTTAAATTTGGCGAGTTAATGTCGTTTTAATTAATCTTGTTCTTTAATGTTTCTGCGGATTAGCCAACCCTAAGACCCGCCCATTTACTTTGATTTGAACTCTAAGAGGAAAATCGAGGTTGGGAAAAATTAATTAACAAGAATTCCGAGCTTTAAACCCATCTAATAACTCGAGCTAGAATAGAATAAATACTCAGATTATATTTATCATACAGGATATCACACTCTAAGGCTCGAAAGCTTTTGTTTTCGAAATTCATCGAATTGATCGTAAGACTTTCAACGAGATTTTAGAAATCATTATCTAATTAGCATAAACACACTCTTAGTTGTAAAATCGTGAAATACATTGGATCGTTACTTCGAGCGTAATTTTCGTATCCATACTCGTGGTCATTGATCATTTTACCCGCTTTCTAGTTAGTTTTATCTCGTTAGTTGTTAAACCAAAAATCAAATGTTAAAAAAGTGTTCGGGCTTAGCTTACTGGGTGTGATAATTCCTTATTTAAATCGCCTTTACATCGTTCCCTCGTGGATTCGACCCCGACCATGCGCTGATGAATTATATTGTGACTCGCCATATACACTTTTTTCGAGGAGCGGATTCGGACGTTATCAACACGGAAAAGGCATACGGCAAAGTTCCAAGGAGATTCTACGACGACGTTGGGAGGCTGCAGTGGCTATCAAGGACACGTACGACGAAGCCAAGACCGTGTAAAGACAAAAGAGAGTTATTCGCAGCACTTTCGACGGCGACGGGGTTACATCGTGATCGCCCTCTAGGTTCTTTCCAATTTGCCTGGGCGATACGGACCGACGCGGCAAATTCAAGGTGAGGTGTCAGCGGTGGCAGGCGTTATTCACGGATGACATAGTTTTGATCGACGAGACTTTTAGCGGAGTCAACGCTAAGTCGGGAGGTTTGGAAACCCGACTCTGAGTTCAGTGGCTCGTACGTAGCACAAGAAGATGAAAGTGCGCTGTTGGCAAGTTCGGGCAATGTAACGTACGAGGCCGGTAATGAAGCCGAGGCCGCGACCGGTGCCATTCAACAAAAAAGAAGTTTCAAGTATTCGGGGTCTATTATCCAAAGAAACCCGAGAGACTACGATGATGTCACACATCGTATCGGGGTAGGGGCGATGAAATAAAGGCTCGCATACGGGGTTTTTTGTAGATAAAAAGCGTGCCCCCCAAACTTAAAGGCAAGTTCTGCTGTGGCGGTGTTAGACCGACGTCGCCGTTGTACAGGCGAGTGTTGTCACCAAGAACACTCACGTTCGAAGACGAAAGTTGCGAAACGAGGATGTTACGACGAATGCGTTGGTATAATAAGAGAGGGGATTAGAACAAGAGATCCAGACAAGGCGGGGAACGGAGTCGGAGGAGCAAGATGCTTTTAAGCGAGTCTCGCATGATTCGTACGTGTATGAGATTTAATGGATGCCCTGCCATGGAGGTGGGAGGTTGGCTATGACTCGCTTTCTAAAAGGCAAGTAGGTAGGTCAAGAAGTTATCGGGATAGGCGATTAGACAAAGACGCGCGCGTGCGTCCGCCTTAGCAAGTGATACGACCTTAGATAGGAGGTTATGGAGGACGCGGATTAGGGTAGAAGTTAGTAAGTAGTCGAGTATATCCTTTTCATACTAGTAACCTTTATTCTTGTAGTTCTTTGTCCTTCGATTTTTGTTACTTGTATTATCTGTTGTTCGTTCTTTCAATTATTGTATTATTTTGGTTAGTTACGGCCTTTTTTTTTTTTTTTTTTTTTTTTCTTTTTCCAGTCAGCTTTATCAAGCTCTATAATATTTTGCCATTGATTATATTATGTATACAGCTTTAAATTGCTTGTTCTTGTGCCGAGGGTCTACCAGAAACAACCTCTACCTCCCAAGGTGTGGGTAAGGTCCGCATACAATCTACCCTCCCCGGACCCCGCTTTGTGGGATTTCGCTGGGTGTTGTTGTTGGAGATTTACGGCAAGTTTCTCATCTGATTCCTTCTTAAATTTCGTCCATCTTCCACTTTTTATCAATTTCTTTCTTTAAATCATAATATGATGAAATGATAGTATTACTTTTCTTTATGCGATCCGTCCAGTTATTTTAGTCTCTTTTAACTGCTTCTATCCTCATAATTTTAAATTTCGTCTTTGTCTCAGTTCTGACATTGTTGTTTCAATTTAAAAACTAGATTTGAGAGCAAACGCATCACTTCAGCCCGAAGGAAAGAAGCCTAATTTGGATGCTAAAAGTGTTTCAGCCTGAAGGAAAGAAGCAAATATACCTGCTTCTAACATCTGCTAATGCTAACAGTCAATTTGTTTTAGTTATGGCTTATTCCATCAGCAGACCTTATTTTGTAAGTAATTTGAATTAACTTTAATTTTCTGTTTTTATTTAATTTAAAGTCATTTGAGTTAAGCCCTTAATATTTAAGAATACAGTAGTACATTCTCTTTTTTTGTGATAACACGGCATTGATTTACATGTTTGGATAAACTTGAGCAGCATCTTCCATTGGCTTTTGCAAGATCAAATGGCTTGATGAGACATTGTGAGATGATTCTCAGAGATGAGAAACAGAGATCATGGTCAGTGCAGATAGGACCAGTGGGACCTCAGTTTGCAATTACCAGGGATGACAGTTCAGAGAAGCAAATTGTGTCCAATTAGGAGATACTTATAAGTTTTAACTCATTGACAATGGAACGTTACCTATAGCGTATTTCCATTGTGAGTATATGTTTAATTCCCTTTATTTCCATTATGTTCCTCCACCTTATACATGTTTCATTTTCTCATTCTTTGCCACCTAAGGCTATTAGAAAGTGGTAGACGTTGTGGAATAGTGATGGTATCATGCTAGTGAGATTCTTGAATATAGTTGTTAACCAGGATTATTTCATCATGATTTTACCCCTTGAAAGATTTCTCAAGATCAATCTCCAGTGAGAAGTACTTGTGTGAAACAATCTCTTTTGTTACTCATCACTACCATTGCCATTGGCAGTTGAATCAGTTCTTTTCATAGTTCTTTTTGATCTCTTTCTTTTATCCCCTTGATATTTATTTTCTTTTGGAATTATGAAGATAACAATTTTGTTTTGCTTTATTAATTCTTTTGGTTTTAAATCATCTTCATTTTCCGGTTGGCATTGTTGTTTCGTTCTACTATTAATATCCTTTCTATCAGCAGCTCTTAATTTTAGTTAAGATCTTTACTGATATTAGAAGATAATTTGAAATTGGGATTCATGAACTTCTGCACACTTCAAAGTAGTTTCATTATACAAAAAAGCTGCATATAGTAGGAATGATAGCCTTCATGACAGTTCTATAATGTTGAACTACTAATAAGTTCTTTTTGTTCGTAAAGTATTCTTTTCAAATCTTTGACATGACATTTTGTGTAATTAACAAATGCTACTTTTCGAGGGGTGTGTTGCCTTATTTTAAGATTTTTAAGTGGAGAAGAGTAGAAGGGCGGGCCATTATCGACCTAGTTTCGAACCGTGCACTGCTGGCCGCCGGAGATTTCTCACTCATAAAAAAACGAAGAAAACAATCTCAAGATTTTTGGGCTCTTTACTACTATCAAGAGTGTATTAGCCCTTTGAAATTCCGTCATCTCTCTTCTCCCCTTGAGCACTATTTTCTTTCTGAGTTGTGACAATAACAACTCTTACTACTTCAACTTGCTACTTTTGGTTTTAAATTGCCTTCAGTTTCAGTTCTGACATTTTTGTTTCAATTTAAAAACTAGGTTTGAGAGCAAATGCATCACTTCAGCGCGAAGGAAAGAAGCCTAATTTGGATGCTAAAAGAGTTTCAGCCCGAAGGAAAGAAGTAAATGCATCTGCTTCGATATTTGCTAATGCTAAGCGCCAATTTATTTCTACTATTAAGCCTTATTCCATCAGCAGAAATATTCTCGTAAGTAATTTGAATTAACTTTTTAGATAAGCCCTTAATGGTTAAAATCTTCAGTATTAGTTTCTCTGTCTTCTTCTTCTTCTTTTTTTTTTTTTTTTTTTTTTTTTTGATATCGCGGCATTTATCTGCATATTTTTATAAAATTTAGCAGTATCTTCCATCAGCTTTTGCAAAATTAAATGGCTTGTGAATAGACGTTGTGAGATGATTCTCAGAGATGAGAAACATAAATCATGGTCGGTGCAGCTAGTACCAATGGTACATCACATTACAATTACCAGGGGATGGCGACAGTTCAGAGAAGCAAATGATGTCCAAGTAGGAGATACCTATAAGTTTGAACTCATCGACAATGGCAAATCACCTATAGCATATTTCCATAGTGAGTATATAAGTTTACTTCCCTTTCTTTTCACTGCCTTCCTCCAACTTATACATGTTCCAATTTTTTTAATTTTTTCCTTTTTGGTTAACTGATAGATAATATATATAAAAACCTAAATTGTTGAAATTACACATTAGGGGAGCATTGTTCCCGTCAGAGAAAGAAGATGTGTCCCCGCACATTCAAATTAGATATTTTTACAAAACTTCCAAAAAAGTTCCTAGGATGTCTGCTCAGACTGCATTAGCGGCAAATAGCAGAGGAACTACCAAAATTCATGCCCTTCCCAAAAAAACTTTCTTTTCTTGCGCCCTCTTTGGCCAGTAGGTCAACAACTTGGTTCTGCTTCCGAAAGTATGGTTGATTCTGGACTCCCCAATGCTTGTATCACCAACTTGCATTCATTAATTAAAGGGTTATAAGTACCATGTCCTTCATTTACCATCCTTATTGCTTTGGATGAGTCAGTAGCCACTTTCAAAGGAGTTAGGTTGTTTTCACGAGCACTTACAATCCCTGTACGTGGCCAGAAGCTCTGTGAGAGTGTTAGTAGCATGTGGGAAGCATTTCATGAAACCAACAATCCAATCCCCATTACTATTTCTTATGACCCCTCCTATGCCTCCCGTCCCAGGATTTCCTAAGCATGCGCCATCAGTTTTTAGCTTATGCATGTCCCTCTCATGGGGCTCCCATTTGACATGTATGAGGGGATTTGCTGATTCCTGTCATCTTTGCAAGTTAGGAGTTGTACTCAGCAGCCTTAGCGATAGTGTGGCTAAGGAAAATGGGGTCCCTCTTTTTGTTGAATAGATTATTGTTCCTAGCTAACCAGATGTGCCAAAAACAGAAAGGAATGAGGTCGTCCCAAAGGAGAAGATTGTTGTAGGGGGCATTCTGGATTTCTTTCCATGTGCTGTCCCAGTTATGATTATAGATCAGGTTGGGCCTTAGATCTTGGTCAGAGCTAGGAGTGGCAAATGGGCGGGTCGAGTCGGATATGGGCTGGTCGAAATGGGTTAAACAAAAACTCATCTGGTCTTAGTTCTTAGCAAATAAACAATCAAAGAAAATGTGGTTCACATTCTCAGGGCTGTTGGGGATGGTGATGCTAATAGAGTTAAGGTAGGAGCTTGTGGCAAGTCTGTCATGATTCATCACCCAAAAAAAGAACTTTATTTTATTGGGGTATTTAAGACCCCAGATCTAGTAGAAATTCCTATTGATGTTCAGGAGAGTCAATATGATTAATAAAGAGCTGTATTTGGTAGAGAATTTTTCCATTTCCACTGAGAGTCGAGGCTAAAGTATCCTCAGAATTGGTACCATAGTATTGTGCCACATACTGCAAGTGCTAGTGAGATTCTTGAAAATGTTACGTAACTCTATTGAAAGGTTTCAATAGTCAGGATGTATCACTTTAGAAAAAATTTCCGAACGAAAAATCTACCTTAGATTTCAATGTTTATGTAGTGTGCACGGAATAAATTGTGTCAAGTTTAGGGGTTCCTTGAAAATGTTTTTTAACTCTATAAAGTTTTTAATAGTCAGGATATATTGCTTTAGGAAATTTCCAAACGAAAAATTTACCTTAGATTCCACAGTTTTAACAGTTAACCAGGATCATTTCATTGTGATCTCCAGTGAGAAATGCTCTTCTGACAGTCTTTTTTGTTACTCATCACTACCATTAGAGTTGAATTAGTCCTTCCATAATTCTTCTTTGATCTCTTTCGTTTATCCCCTTGATATTTATTTCTTTTTGAATTATGACGATAACAATTCTGTTTCGCTTCTGTAATGTTCTTTTGGTGTAAATCATCTCCATTTTCGGTTCTTGGCGTTGTTTCATTCTACTGTTAAGAACCTTATATCATCAGCAGCTCTGTTTTGGCAAGTAGTTAGAATTAATTTTAGTTAAGATCTTAACTGAAGTACAAGAGAATTTGAAATTGGTAGATTTATGAACTTCGTGGACTTAAAATTAGTTTTACTATACAAAATAGTAACTAACAAATTGGTGGATTCATGAACTCTGTTGACTTAAAAGTAGCATTTGTGTAATTAACAAATGCTACTTTACAAGGGGTGTTTTTGCGTTATCTTTGATTAATCGGGGTAAACACACAGTTGTTAACGAGGCTTCTTTCCTTTTGGTCTTTTTCCCTCTAAATTTTCAAATCAATCTGCAGTGATAAATGCTTCTGTAAAACAATCTCAAGATTTTAAGTGGAGAAGGGTAGAGGGACGAGCCATTACCCACCTAGTTTCGAACCGTGCACCACCGGGTCCTTGGAGATTTCTCGGTCATAAAAAAGTAATCTCAAGATTTTTGGGCTCTTTACTACTATCAAGAGTGAATTAGCCTTCCGAAATTCCGTTATCTCTTCTCCACTTGAACATTATTTTCTTTCTGAGTTGTGACAATAACACTCTTTACTACTTCAACTGGCTACTTTTGGTTTGAAATCGTCTTTAGTTTCAGTTCTGACATTTTTTTGTTTCAATTTAAATTAGATTTGAGAGCAAATGCATCACTTCAGCCTAAGGAAAAAAAGCCTAATTTGGATGCTAAAAGAGTTTCAGCCCGAAGGAAAGAAGCAAATGCATCTGCTTTGATAATTGCTAATGCTAACCGCCAATTTATTTCTACTATTAAACCTTATTATATCAGCAGAAATGTTCATAAGTAATTTGAATTTACTTTAGATAAGCCCTTAATGCTTAAGATCTTCAGTATTTTTTTTTTCCGTGTGATAACGCGACATTGATCTACATATGGTGATAAACTTGAGCAGTATCTTCCATCGCCTTTTGCAAAATCAAATGGCGTGATGAATAGACGTTGTCAGATGATTCTCAGAGATGAGAAACAGAGATCATGGCCGGTGCAGCTAGGAACAATGGGACATCACTTTGCAATTACCAAGGGGGGTGGCAACAGTTCAGAGAAGCAAACGGTGTCAAAGTAGGTGATAACATATAAGTTTGAACTCATCGAGAATGGAACATTTGCCTATAGCATAATCCCATTGTGAGTATATATTTATTTCCTTTTCATTATTACCTTCCTCCAACTTATACATGTTTTATTTTTCTTCTTCTTTGCCACTTAGACTAATAGAAAATGGTCGACGTTGTGGCACTATAAACAAATCCATCTATAGTAGTGATGGTACCATACTATTGTGCCACATACCGCAAACGCTAGCAGGATTCTTAAATGTTAAAATCCTCTTATGAAGGTTTTATATAGGATGTATCGCTTAGAAATTTTCTGAATGAAAAATCTACCTTAGATTCAATGATTATGTAGTGGTTTAGTACAATCAAGTCTGCAGATTAAGATTCACAACAAGGAGAAGTTTAGTTTGTTTTTAAAAATAATACAGGTAAATATTCTGGGAAGGATGGCAAGCTTCAGAGAAGCCATTGACAAGGCAAATCAGCTGTTGGTGATCTGCAAGAGAACGAGCATAGAAGACTATAATGTTTTTTCTTTACACAATAAGCCAATGGATTCATTATTTACTTTTCCTAGTAAATAATGAATACACGATTATACATATTATACGTAATATACACTAATCACGATTATGCACATATTACACATTCACAGTCTTTTTTTAGTTTTAACTGTTAAGTGTGCGATTATTTAGGTTAATTTTTCATATGCTTTTTGATTTAGTATATGTTACCCCATATCTTATGCAAAGTATGTACCTTGGTTTTAGTTGATGTTTCATGAAGATTTACGTACAATATTATCTTATGATGATTCATTAATACAGAATATTTTTCTCGCACTCAATAGTAGACATAGAATTTAATAAACTAACAAATTTCAACTAGATACTTTCAATTGTTGGGAGGCTTTCCTTTTCACTCCATCAAAGTGATTTAATCAATAATATAAAACATATAATATAACGCAACCTAAAAAATCAGTTAGAAAGGACTTACATTATATACTAACATTGTCAATTATGTTTACTCCATCAATGTTATTTAACCTATTATAATGTGTTATTTTTCCATTTATTTTAGATTATCAATTAATTCTAATTAAATAAGATTACTTGCAATTACTTTTTAGATAATCCGAAGGGTTTAAATATATTTTTGTATCGCCGTGCCTATTTTAGGTGAACGAAACGGTATAAATATGTAGCATTAATGCTCTTGATATAATATATGTAAAAACAAATCAAACAACTTGAAAAAGGTATATCTGCATTCACAAAAATATAAGAATTTAACTTTCGTATTTCGAATTCCGCCACATAAATGAAAACCAAACGAACATTAATGTAAGCCTATATTCTTCTAGTTGAATTTTTTTAATCCCATCAGAATCATTTAACATGTCATAATAGGTTTGCTGTTTATCCCCACACAGTAGGCTACCTTGCTCAGCGTTTGTATTGGAGCAACGCCCTTTATTCTGGAGTCGCTTTATTTTGTTATGATTTTATATATTCATTACTGTGTATTTACGTATCCGTCCCGATCTTACGACGTTCACGTATTCTCTTAGAGGCTTTGTAAACAATTTTCTGCAGAGACAATGTAGGCGGCCCTGTCGGCTCATAATTTGTTGTACGTAGGATCATGACTGCCTTGTTGGCCCGTACCTTCATGTCTAGATTTATACACCATTTTAACATTTATTGTCGAGTAATCTTTTATGTGATTTATCGATTATCGTACGATGGCCCTTCCGAAATTCACTCTATGTATGTTGGTAATGGTCGTAGCGATCCAGATTTTAAGGCTCCGGTGCCACACTATTTAGACTTTGACTCGATCTATTTTTGAAGCTTCCTGCTCGTATTATTTGTTTTATCGTCGTGTTGTCGTATTTTTCGTTCATTATTCATTTTTTTGGGTATACATAGACGAACGGATTACCACACTATTTTGTGATTTGACTTTTGACTTTTTCTTAACTGTCTGGTTATTCGTCTTTTAGATTTATATGGACAAGTCGATTAAACGAAATAAATTAATAATAATGAGAATTTTGAACAAAAACATAAAATTTCAAGGGGAACCCTTTAATTTCCCTTTTTTTGGGGGGTTTTTTTTAAATTTGCCCTTTTATAATTTAAATGTTTTAAAATTTTTTCCCTTGGGGAACAACCCCTGGTTTCCAGTTTGAACCCACGCGCAAATTAAAATTTTAAAAAAATTCCAAAGGGGGGGAAATTTCGCTAAGCCGCTAAAAAAAGATACACTTGGTTAAAAATTTCACATTTTAGCCGACCCGGGATACTCATGCCCATGGGCGACTTGGCATAAGTATGTTCGGGGCCCGATAACTTTGATAATTCCTTCACAAAGTTATGCCGTGGGGGTACTTTTTAATGGGTTTTTTTTTTAACCTCGCATTTTCGGAAAATTATCAAAGGGCCCCGACCCGTTTTTTTTATGCCAAGTCCCGCCCATAACAAAGTTTTGGGGTCCCGATAATTTTGATAATTCCTTCACTTTTACCCCGGGGGGGCATATTTTTAAGGGGGAAACTTTTTTTGGGGGGACCCGAAATTTTTGGGAAAGGGTTTTTATCAAATTTTTTCCACCCGATACATCCCAAGTCCCCCAAAGAAAAAGGGGGGGTCCCGCATAATTTTTAATTCCTTAACAAAAGTATGTGGGCCCCGCATAAAATTTTAAAACTTGTTTGCAAATTTTTTTTTAAAATTTTTGACCCCGGGGGGTTCAAACCCCGGGAACCTATATTTACCGTTAAAATTTTAAAGTTTTAAATATAAAAAGGAAAATTTAAAAAGACCCCCCCCAAAGAAGGGACTTCAAAAAAAATGAAACTTCAATAGTACTCCCTCCAAAAAAAAAAAAAAATTATTTAAACCTTTGACACCCTTTAAAAACTACTCACTTCGGGGAAAAATGAAAATTTGGGACTAAACTACCCCTAATTAAAAAAGTTTTATTTTTTAATTAATAACACTTACTAGGGGAAAACCCAAAAGATAAGATTAATTGTTTCTTGATTTAATAAGGAACTTTTTTTTGACCCAAAAAAAAAAAAGATTTGTGGACATTTTTTTTTATCCAAGGGAGTATTATGTACTATATCAAAAATTATTTTTGTATAATTGTCCTCGAGGATTTTTTTCATATTCCGGAGTTATCTTTTGACACAAGAATAGATAATTTAAAAATAGAATTAGAATTCATTGTAGATGCATTTTTAGATACCAAATCAAAAACTTAGTAAACACTTTGAACTATAAAACACAATCAAGAATTAATTAAATTTTGGTCAATAGTAGCTCATTGAAAGAAAAAAAAGGTATCAGCAGCAAACAAATATAAAGAAAGAAATGAAGAAACAAGGAAAAGAAAGAAAAGAAGAAACAAAATGGAAAAAGAGGAGAATAAATATCCTGAAATTTTTTTAAATGTAGACATTGTAGATTTTGAAAAATGTTGTATGTGAGGATCGATCCCATGCCCCAAGAAAACTCAGGCAAGGCCAGTGGGGGGGACAAACTATTTGCTAATGAGATTTAATTTATGTATTTTTTATTTTCCCTATATACACACACATATAAAAGACTTCGATCGAGGTGTGCGAGTGGCGGGGCCCCGGCGGGCACTCCCTCCACCTTTAGTAGATCCTCCCTTGGGTATGGTTACATGTGTATGTCATTTTTCCGGTGCTCGGTAAAGTAAGGCCTAGAGGCCAACGGGCTCCTCCCCCCTTTTAAAAATGGAAAAACCCCGGGTATCGATTATTAATTAACCCCAATTAAAAAAATTATTTAAAATTTAAATTTTTTATGTAACATACATATTTTTTTTCCCCTTTTAATAGGATTCATTAAAATTAAACTTTGCTTCTATCTACTATTATCTAAAAATGATAAAGTTGTTACCCCCTTCCCCCCTTTCCTAAAATAAGGTCACCCCAAGAAAAAAAAAAATTTTATCAAAGTACGTGTCACTTTAAATTCAAAAAAAAAAATTAAAAAAATGCCAACTATCCCCCCCCTTAAGATTAAAGAATAGCCTCTTTAAAATATTGCTCAATTCTAGAAAAAAAATCTAATAAAAAAATAGTTTTAAGAAATTTCTTTGTGTTTATTGATTTTTTAAATTTAGGGATTTTTTTCAGGTGCCCTTTATTTTAGGAGAAAGAATCCCCTGATGAAATAAAAAAAAAACCCCTTCACATGTGTAACATAGAAATTATAGAGATCATTGCTTTGGGAACATCACAGGATGGAAGATAAAAAAGTTAACCAGTAATAAAAAGTTTTACATGGCCTGCATATTTTAGGTGATGTGAATGGTGCAAATAATTAAATAACATTAATGAGACACACAATCCCACTCTTAGAATTGGCTGATTTGAAAAAGCACCATTTAATGTCAAGTATTAGAATACGAATTTGCTATTTAGAATTTAGCAATAAATTTTAAACTACCAAAAATTCAAACCTTCAGTTATATCAAGCAAAAAGCCACACTACTACTAATAGTTTCTTATTTCCCAAACTTAACTAATAGTAGTACTCATTTTTTTTTCCCCCATGAAAGTCCCCCCCCAAGAAACCTCACTTTTTCAAACCTATTTTGCCTGGCTTCAAGCATGGAATGGTGAGTTTAACTTATATATACTCATAACATAATTTTTTTTTTTTTTTTTTTTTTTTTTCATGTTCTTGAGTTCAAGTTCCATACACCGATAGATTGGGTTTTTTAAAATATTCTTTAGTTTTACTTACATACAACCCAATAAAATTTTTTTTACATGTTCTTGAGTTTAACTTTCATACACTGATGGTATAAAGTTTTTAACATATTCTTGAGTTTTACTTACATACACTGATAACACAAAGTTTTTTTTTTTTTTTTTTTTTCATGTTCTTGAGTTCAACTTTCATACACAAATGGTATAAAGTTTTTAACATATTTTTTGGGGTTTTACTTACATACACTGATAGTAGAAAGTTTTTTTTTACATTTTCTTTGGGTTTTTAAAAATACATTGATAGTATAAAGGTTTTTTTTTTTTTCTTTTAGTTTATTTAACATTTCACCGATAGTATAAAGATATCACACTATCAGGTCTCTTTACCATTTGATGATGTGACCGTAAGTTTTCTTTTACATTTTTGGTCCCTTTTATGAGGCTTTCCTTAAACGGGTTTAAAAACCCGAAACCCTAATCAACACCTCCGAGGGGTTTTAAAATTGGAAAAAGGGATTGGTATCTTGAAAAGGTGGGGACCCCAAAGGGGGGTTGATAAACTTTTTCTTGATTTTCTTTTTTGGACCCAAAAATTGGGGACTTGAACAATTTAAAGTAGATATTGGGGATTTTTTTTTATGACATTATGTAATTTAAGTATATTTAGGTGTTGGTACTTTTTTTAAGACATTTTATTAAGTATATATTAGGTGTTTATTATTTAAGTTGTGTTAATTATATTATTTAAAAGGGTTTTTTAGTTTTAAACAAGTCCAAAATCAAAAAAGGGGAAGAAGGCAACAATGGTTATTTTTTGCAACATTTTTTTAATATGGGGGCAACGGAAAAGGTTTTTGCAACAAATTGGTAAGATTTAAACAAGGTTTAAACCCAATGGGGTTGTTAGAAAATTTTTTTTCTTTTAAGGAATTTTGGGGAACCAACCCTTTGTTGAACAAGTTTTTTAATGTTGACGAAAAACGATTTTTCAACAAAAATGTAAATTTGTTGCAACTTTTTCCCCATTTTTAATTATAGGGTTAGTTTTTGGGCGATAAATTTTAACTCCCTTTTAGAATTTTTAAAATTTGATAATGCGCCCCAAGTTTTGACCCGTTGTTTTTAAAAGGGGAGGTTTTTAAATTTTAAATCTTTAAATTTTGTTGAAGAAATTGCAACAACAAAACCCTTTTTGGTTGCAACCCTTTGTAATGCTTGAATAGAGGGTTGGTTTTTGAACTGGGGTCAGAATTACAAATCAAACGTTTTTGAAGAATTTCAGCGACTAACCCATTTGTTGCAACAATTTTTTTAATTTTTAACAAATGAGTATTGTTAACAAGAGGTAAATTTGCCGGGAATTAGGTTATTGTTGCAACTATGGGTTATTTTAAATTTAAATCAAATTTCCTTTTTTTTAAAGTTGAAAAAGGTTGATAATGTTGAATGTTTTGACCTTTTAAAAAGGGTTTTTAGCCGGTTGTTGCAACAAATCTTTCAATTTTTGAAAAAATTTCGAACAACTAAACCATCTGGGCAACAATTTTTAAATTCTTTAAAAAGAGGAATTGTTGCAACTATAAAGGGTTTTTTGGACAAATCAAACCCCTTGGGGGTTGGAAAAAATTCACTAACCCATTTTTTGCAACAATTTTTTTAATTTGCAACAAAAAAAATCATTTTTTGAACAAGATGAAAATTTTTTTAAAAAAAGATGGTTCATTTTTGCAACTAGGGTTATTTACATAAACCAAACTTGGCTTTTAAATTTGAATAATTTGATAATGCTTACAACAATTTTGGGACCCGTTGAAAAGTTTTAGCCATTGTTGCAACAAATCTTTCAATTTTTAAGAAATTGCAACAACAAACCATTTTGGCAAGGGGTTTAAAAATTTCCTTGCAATAAAAAGGGTTAGTTTTTGCAACAAGTTCATTATTTTGAAAAAGTGCATTATCCTTTGAAGGGATGAGTAACCCTTTAAAAGCTTCACATTTAGTAAACAATAAATATCATTTTTAATTGTTTACCCCCAAAAAAGGGGGAATAAAGTATTTTAAATCAAATTCCCCAAACGATGTTTCGTTTTAAAAGGCATGCCCCAGTTGATCATAGCCCCATTCGAAATACCATCAAATTGGCTGGGAACATTTAGTAAACAAAAATATCATTGGTTTTGGTTTTTACACCTAAATATGGGTGAATCAAGTAGTTCTCATCAAATTACCCCAACCGATCGCCGATTTGGGAAGTATACGTTTATTTGATCATAGTCCCGCCCGGGAATACCATCAAATTGGTTAGGAACATTTATTACTTTTAAAAAAAAAATTTTTTGAAAAATTTTTTTTAAAAAATTTTTGGGGAAAAAAAAAAGGGGGCCCCCTTTTTTTTTTTTAAAAAAAAAAAAAAACCCGGGAAAAATTTTTTTTTAAATTTTTTTTTTTTCCCAAAAAAAAACCCCAAGAAAAAATTTTTAAAGGGGGTTTTTAAATTAAAAAAATTTTTTTAAAAAATTTTTTTTTTTTTTTTAAAAAAAAAAAATTTTAAAAAAAAAATTTTAAAAATTTTTAGCCCCAAACCCAAAATTTTTTTAAAATTTAAATAAAAAAATTAAAAATTTTTTGTTTAAAAAAAATTTTTAAAAAAAAAAAATTTTTAAAAAAAAAAAAAAAAAAAAAAAAAAAAAGGGAAAAAAAAAAAAAAGTTTTTTAAAAAAGGGAAAATTTTAAAATTTTTTTTTAAAAAAATTTTTAAAAAATTTTAAAAGGGTTTTTTTTTTTAAAAAAAAAATTTTTTTAAACCCCAAAAAAGGGGAAAAAATTTTCCCAAAACCCCCCTTTTTTTTTAAAACCCCTTTTAAATTTTTTAAAAAAAAATTTTTTTTTTAAAAAAAAAAAAATTTTTTTTTTTCTTTTTCCCTTTTTTTAAAAAAGGGGTTTTTAAAACCCCCCAATTTTTTGGGGGGGGGGTTTTTTTTTGGGTTTAAAAAAAATTTTTTTTTTGTAAAAAAAATTTTTTTTTTTTTAAAACCCTTAAAATTTTTTTTCTTTTAAAAAAAAAAAAATTTTTCCCCAAAATTGGCCTAAAAACCCCTTAAAAAAAAAATTTTTTTTTAAAAAAAAAAAAAAGGGGGGGGTTTTAAAAAAAAAAAAATTTTAAAAACCCCTTTAAAAAAATTTAAAAATTTTAAAAAAATTTTTTTTTTTTTTTTTTTTTAAAAAAAAAAAAATTTTTTGTCCCCAAAAAAAAAAAAAAAAAAAAAAATTTTTTCCCCAAAAATTTTTATTTTTTTGGGGAAAAAAAAGAAAAAATTTAACCAAAAAAAATTTTTTAAATTTTTTTTTTAAAAGGGGGAAAAAAAATTAATTCAAAAGAAAAAAAAATTTTTTTTTTTTTTCCCATTTTTTTAAAAAAATCCCTTAACGGGTTATTTTTTTGGAAAAAAAAAAAAAATTTTTTCCCCCTTTTAAAACCCCAAATTCCTTTTTTAAAATTTAAAAACCCCTTTTTCCCAAAGCCCTTAAAAAGGCCCCAAAAAAAAATTTTTTTTAAAATTTTTTTGGGGCCCCGGGGTAAAATTAAAAAAAATTTTCCCCAAAAAATTTTTTTTTTTCCCTGTTCTTTTTTTTTTAAAAAAAAAAATTTTTTTTAAAAAAAAATTTTTTTTTTTAAAAAACCCTTTTTAAAAAGAAAAAAATTTTTTTCCCCAAAAAAAACCCCAAAAAAAATTTTTAAAAAAAAAATTTTTTTTTTTAAAATTTAAAAAATTTTTTTTTTTTTGGGGTTT
>NW_026716401.1:0-39103 GCF_029784015.1 Lycium ferocissimum
CAATTTCGCTCAAAACCACTCCCTTTTCCAAGAATCAACTTTTCCCCGAGAAAAAGCAAAAATTATTAATTATTTGAGATGTTTATAGCCAAGTGTTGCAAGGAAGGAAAAAGGATAATCAATCCAGTTGGATAGGAACAAGAAAAAGCATACACATGTAGGTATTACTAAGACATTCGTTCCTCAGCGTGAAATGATATACACACAAAGACATCTTCCAACTTCATATGTTGATTAATAACCTATTCCATATTTTAACTCGGTTGTTTTTCCCTATATTCAAAATTGGAAAGTTAATATATATCAGTTGACATTCCTTATACAAATAATATGATGTAAAAAAACAGAGACCTCATCTATGATTCAAACCGGTCTTTCAAACAAGGTTATTTCAGTCTCTTCTTCAATATTTATCTTATAGAGGCTTCCATGACTTCATGATTCAGTAATGAGGAACCCCAACAGCCTGGTGAAGTCAAGATAAGGCTGAGTTAAGTACTCAAAGCCTCTTTTGAAGCCCTTGGACCTTGGACATAACTCAGCATTATAACACCCCATACTTTTGTGTAAGGATGCGTCGTAAAGTAAACCAATATGAACCCGGTAGGGATTACGGTCCTTTATAAGGATAGTGATGGTTTACAACATGTGTTAAGAAAGTGCCGTAAAGATTAGAGGTCAACAAATCGAAGAGTATATAAGTTTCATCAATATAATATCCTATGATTTCGGGCTATGGTTTAAACCGCTCAATATATGTACGTAGACTCGAGTGCCGGAGAATTTTTGTTATATTCAAGTATGCAAATAAACAGCTCGGTGTATAAAAAGATGAAATCCTGAAATAATTTTAGAATTAAAAGTGTGTTGACGATGATCGAAAGTAATATTGTATGTGTGCCAAAAGAGGCTATGGATTAGTGCTTATATCCAGAGCATGATGATGAGTATATGAACTATGTTAGAGATGATTAACATTTAAGTGAATTGGGACACATAAATTAATTATATGTGTAATCGGTTAAATGGGGGATTATAGTGGAAGACAAGAAATTAATTAAGATTATTGGATAAATATTATGTGGACATAACCCATGTGAGTTTTTGACAAGCGGCGGCAAAAGTGTATATTTATATACATCCACATAGAGCAAGTGGGGCACCACGCTTTCCACATGTCATCATGGGGAAAAAACATCATGTGACTATGAACTATGTAATGTAAGGTGGCATCTTTTGGATATATGTAAAGGTTGTGGGCATATTTTTAAAAGGCATCACATATTGTTACACCTTGAAAAATTTCGCGTTATCGAGAGCTGTGGACGCTTAGTATGAGCTCGGGGGAGAGAAGAGAGTTACACAAGGATTATGGATGAAGACTATGTTATCCGAGCATAAGAACATATATATGACATTTGGAGAGTGTATGGAGTAAATCGGTTAACATGATCACTCGATGATAGCCCTCGAAACCATGAGTTAAGGTGGGGCCCACATGTCGGGATTTTGTAAAGGATATATTATAAGTGATACAAGTAGTACATGGAAAGTTGAGCAAGTCCTAAGAAGGACCCATAAGCCAAATATGGACATAAGCCCTCCAAAAGGACGATTTAAGGAAACGTTTTCGGATGAGTTGACTTGGAGGGAAAAAACGGCATTATAAGTTTGGAATTTGAAAAAACACCAAGAATAAAAGTTGTAGATAACTGAAAGAGCTTTCCAACCATAGGTCGTGGACCCTCACAAGATGTCGGAATCAAGAGTTATGGCCATTTTAAAAGCAAGACCCTAAGCTGCCAAATGGCTCCGCGGGCCCCACATGAGAAGGTCGGTGAAACCGACCTAGGAGGGGTATAAATACCCCCATCAACCCCATTTTTTCAGCATAATAATATTCCAAAGGGTCCTAGAAAATTCTCTACACCTCCCCAAGCATTATTGTACGATAAATCAAGAATTTGACAAGATTACGCCAAACTAGTCCGTGAAAGGTGATTGTTCTTGCTTCTACTTAAGCTTGGTGTTGGAAAAGGTTGATGTGGCTGAGTTTTTTTCAAGTATAAGGTATGTTATTTATCCCATCTTTTATGTTGAGTTTATTTGAAGGTCTAGCAAGCCTTAAAAATGAAACTAGTTACGAAGAAAAGGTCATAGAGTGTTGTATTGTAGTTGTTGTGTTTATGGGCTTTTCTGAACATGTTGTGGCCATGTGGATGGACTGATTTATGCATACAAAAGTGGTATCAAACATTGTTGGCGTGTTGATGAGATTATACTCCTTGATTGGGATGGAAGAAAGTGCATATTGTTGTTGTATGTTGAAAAACGTCGTGTGGGATGTTTATGGAATATGTTGGTATGAATAATAATGTTGTTGATGTTGGTATTATTGTTGTTGTTGGTTGGTTGCTGAATTGTAAGTTTGGGCTAGGCATATAAACGGGGGAGATGCTACTAGATTTTCGGCGAGAATATAGAGTAGTTTGATTTGAAATTTGGAGCAGTGTGCAATAAAGAGTCTAACGTTAGTGTGAATCCTTTTAAGTGTAGGCTTACGAGCTTGGACGAATAAGTCGTAGCTAATAAGAGGTGAAGGTATGTAAAGCCTAACCTTTCTTTCTTTTGGCATGGTTAGATGTAAGTAAGATATGATACGAAGCGCTTGGGGTAACCTCTATTCATAAGATCCGAGCATGTCTATGATTCTTATTCACTTCTTGATGTTAACATTCCTAATATAGTCGAGCTATGGTCCTTGTGTCTTTTGTATGATTGGATAGTAATTGTCGCAAAAGAGTTCTTGTTCCTAAAGGGTTCTATGTTGAATGATGTCTCTAACTTTCATAGACGGGCTCAGATCGCTTCGATACGTTCGTAAAAGATTCCATAACGAGTAAAGTCCGTAACTTTCATAGGCGGGCTCGGATGGGTTTGATACTTGTCCGTGGTCCCCGAGACTTTCTTTTGTTTAGTTCTAACGACATTAGGAAGAACTTAACATGATTATCGTCTTAACCCTCGAGCGTTGATTACTTACTTATCTATTGAGTCTGTAATGATGATTTATATGCATTTGGTTGCTCGCTACTCTGCTCGTGCATACTGTTGTTACATCTTTCGCCGAGTCCCGGGCCGGTTATGTCATCGTGCGCACTATGCTATATTTCGAAGTATGATGTGTTACAAAGTATGATGTGTTTTCCGGAGTATGATGTGTTCTGGAGTATGATGTGTTACGGAGTTATTCTGTATTCTGGAGTATGATACGTTATGGCGCCAATGACGGGGTGGCGACCATGTTCCCCGAGCCCATAATGGGCCGAATATGATACATAATTTTGACATGCATGATTGCATTTCAAGAGTAAGCATTTTGGCATTCTGATTATTATACTTGTTTTACGTACTAACTTATGCATGATTTCCGTATTTCAAATGCAAGCATTTTGGTATATGATTATTATGCTCACTTTTTGTACTTCTTACTTCGGTTATGACTCCGTTTTTCGTATTTCATGCTTTATATGATCAGTACATATTTAAATGCCACCCCTTTCTTCGGGGGCTGCGTTTCGTGCCACGCGGGTGTATGGATAGTGAGATACTAGTAGAAGGTGTTCCATTTGGATTAGCGAGCTCCATTTCCGAGGCTTTGCCCGAGTCGGTATCTATGTTATGGTATCTTGGTTTATGTTAGAGATGTTATGTCCGTATCTTTACATAGGGACATTATAAAGCTAAGTGCGACAAGTTAAAGACAAAGCTTTTTTAGGGTTCCCGGGAAGGGTTTTCATCTCCCGATTTCGTTTCGATGCATCAAATAGCCTATGAATTTCGTTTGGTATAAGAACATTATTGGAGAATAAGGATTAATTGACCAAGATTGGATGACTAAGTGAGATTAAGAACTTAATTACATCATTAGTGAGCCTAAGTGGCCGTGTGGGTCCCACTTTGGATTTGGCCAACTCTTATTGGCTAAGAACTTGTGGGAAACATGTCCACTTTGTGGACTGCATATATAAAGGGAATTGCTGATTCATAACCCAACTAGAATTTCATTTCAACAATTCAAAGTTGGAAAAGTATAGTGATAGAGAGAGAGGCTCTCGGCACAAGTGCCGAGAACACCCTCCTCCATTTTGATCCAAAAATCAATTTTTCCAAGTAGATAAATTCCTCATCAAGTGTATAAGGACGTGTGGTAGTTGTTGGGTAGAGACAAGGAGGTGTAGCATTCCATAGAGTTGAAGATCCGGCCAAGTTTGAAGGACAAGTTACAAGGTAAGAATGATCATTGTTCTTGTGTTGTATGAAGATTTGAATGTATAATTCATGCATGTTGTTGTTGGGTTGTTGTTGTGGTTGAACTTGAGGTTGAGCCGTGAGCTTGGTGAAGCAATGGTTGATTCCATTTTGCATGTATTGTTGGTAAATAAATGTATGCCACCATATGTAGTGGAACTAAGATTGTAGAATTGGTTTATGATGTGCATGTTAGAATTGGGCTATTTTCTTAAAGTTTAAATGAGCCATGTGTTGTAGACTTGAATGGAATTATGTTTGGTCATCTTGTGCTTATATATTGGATGTGGATTGAAGGTGTTGTAATGTGGATAAATGAGTGAAAATCGAGAAGTTGTAAGAATGGCATTGTGCCGTGCAGGTGGACTGCTTTTTAGGGAAGATTATGGACTGCTTTGTGCCAAATTTTGATTGTTGTTGTTGTGCACATTGTGATATATTATGTATGTTGAATATGTGAATTAAGGTGTTAGTGAAACAAATCATGTTGAGATGTATAAGCAGTCCAAAACCGTGGACTGTTTTGAGGTTAGAAGTGAAGTAATGTTGTTGAATGATTGAATGTCATTATGAACATGTAGTAAAAGTGAAATGGTATTGTTGTATGGGCTGTTTGGCCGTGAGTTGGGACTGAATTGAATGATATACAAGCTATCCAAGTTCCCTAAGTCATGATTAAACAAGTTTGGAATGATATAGGAAAGGAATATTTCAACAATGTTAGCTTGTAGCACTAGTTGGTTTGAATGCGAACGAAACGTCGTCCTAGCTGTTTGAAAGGGATTGTGAGCGTTAGAGTGCGTATTAAAATCCTTTGTAGACTAACTGTAGCTCTTGATATCTTGATATAGGATAAGTGTTGTTGGACGGCAAGTACAAGTTATTATACACTAAACGCTAAAGGTACGCAAAGCCTATTCCTTCCTTCTTTTGGCATGTCCTAGACGTAAGTAAGATATAATCGAGCCTCGGGGTGACTCCACTCTCTAATCGCTAGTATGACATGTGATTGTTATTCGTCCGTAATGTTGAAAATGTTGATATAATGGAATTATGATCTCGTTATTTATTACATGATGGACTAGTATGTGATGCATAGAGTTCTTCTTCTTAAAAGAAATTGCATAAGTATGCTTGATTTTTATAAAATGTAACATGCTAATGTCCGAGAATCGATTTGGTTTACTATTCATTGAGTCTCGTAAATGTTTTATATATTTATGTGGTTGCTTATGACTCTGCTCGTGCTACCGCTATATCCTTCACCGAGTCCCGGCCGGGGTATGTTCTCGTGCGCACAATCATTATACTATTCACCGAGTCCCTCGCTGGAGGGCGGGACACTATATATATATATATATATACGATGATGATGATGATGATGATATGATGATTTGGAGATGGAGGCCGGAGGCGTACATTCCTTATTACTCGAGTCCCATCAAGGGCCGGACACGTATATGCTTATGTTTATGATGTTATGATTATAATTACCGAGTTCCGCTGAGGGCGGGACACGTTATATATGTTACATACAGAATGATTATGCAGCTTTGATTATGAAATACTATAGTGACATTGATATGAGAACGATACAGATGAAATATGTTCAAAGTCAAGTTTTATGAGACTCTGTTTGTTGCATTGAATCTTGTTCACCTTGTCTCAGATATGACTCCATTTACTATGTTTCATGCTTTACATACTCGATACATATTCGCATCGACCCCTTTTCTTCGGGGGCGCGTTTCATGCCCGCGAGTGCGGACGCTCGTTTTGGGGATCCGCCGTCTAGAGATCCATCCGGCTATTTCGCAGTGCTCCTTTGTTCCGGAGCATAGTTTCGCGGATAACCTTTTGATATGTACATATGTTGTCGTTCGGGGTACGACGGGGCCCGTCCCGTCATATGATGTCACCGTCCTCTTAGAAGTCTGTGGTCACAAGTGTGGGTCTATGTGTGGTTGTTGTTTTGTTATATGGTTATGACTTGTGTCTGGGGCGTACCCATTTGTAGTGGCTGCCTTGTCGGCTTGCGTAGCTATATATGTTTACCATGGCAAATTTGTGTATGAAGGTAGCCTTCTCGGCTTGTGGTTTGTTGGGGACGTTCCTATATATGTATATATGACACTTTGCGGCTTTGCGCAATATATTGTTAAAGGGTATAACTCTTCGCCAGATAGGTAGGAAATACCAAAATCGACACGTAGCTCGAGGCATCTCAAAACATGATATATATATACATACGACATAAAACAAGGCGAGCCAAAAGGCCTCGCCCTTTCGTACAACAAAATAGTGGCCGACAAGGCCAAATAAGAACCACAACTCCCACGCGTTCGCGGACTTCTACAGTATGACCCGCACAATATATAAAACTATACCAAAACAAAGGACGAGCCTCGGAGCAAATGGAGCTGTCTGACTCCCAGTGCTATCTCCCTCTAAGAAGCTGGATCCCCTGGTTGCGTCCCTGAACCTGCGGGCATGAAACGCAGCCCCCCCGAAGAAAGGGGGTCAGTACGAAAGGTGTACTGAGTATGTAAAGCATTATTGAAGTGTAAATCAGAAAAATACAACAGAAAGCAAGTTTAGGTTACCTGACATGAATTAAATACTTAAATAAAATAGTCCCTTCGGACGGCCGCTTCCGGCCTAATAATAATAACAATAATAGTAATAACAATAGTAATAACAGTGATAATAATACTAGTAATCCCCTTCGGGTGTGCCGGTTCCGACATACGACTATCCTGGCCCCTTCGGACATGCCGGTCCCGGAATAAAATGATGGCCCCTTCGGGCATGCCGGTCCAACATACGTCTATCCTGGCCCCATCGGACATGCTGGCCCCGACATAATAATCCTAGCCCCTTCGGGCATGTCACTCGTGGCATACGGCTACCCTGGCCCCTTCGGGCATGCCACTCGTGACATAATACTAATCCTAGCCCCTTCGGGCATAATGATAATAGTAATAGTAATAATAATAATAAAATCTCACACCCCCTTCGGAGTGGTTTTGGAAAATCTGAATAATAAGATATCGCACTCCCTTCGGAGCGGTTTTGAAAAAGCTTTGTAAAATATCACACTCCCTTCGGAGTGGTTTTGAAAAGTTTTATAAAATATCGCTTAATAGTTAGGGCGATAGCCAAAAGTTTTCCTTCAATTGTGGTACAAAAATAAGTCAAATAAAACAGTAGGCGGAGATCCGGGAATAGCGGGTCCGCCCCGGGCCAACGGAGGTGGCGTACATGGGACATGCCTATCGAACCTCATAATATCATTAATAATTGTTTTGGAAGAGGTCGGATTGGATTCGGACAAGTTTTTGATATTTAAGGCCAAACTAGTCAATTGTGACCTATTTGGTTCAATTCCATTGAATGAAAACGCTCCAACTTTAGGTGTGAATCCCGGGAGATAGGATTGACCCAAAGGGTCGAAACTGAAGCTAGCACACCTAGATCATGCCATGAAAAGGAAATAGAAGGCTTTACATACCTTACGGATGTCTTACGCTTGCTTAAACTCAAGTTCCGTTCCGCCCAGAATCTGCAAATGGTCACCTTTACCAGTTACTATTCATGAGAGTTAGCATTTCAACAATGAGTTCATACTTGACTACCGAAATTTTGGCAGCATCTCCCCTATAAATCTAACATCCCCGAGGATTAAACTCGGCTTAAAATACAACAACCAACCCAACAACAACATCAAGAACATCAACAATACCAATAAACACTACAACACACATATGAACATAAGTAGTCTTTTTTTTTTCAACATAATACATCGACTTCCATTCTAACTTCATACTTCTCATCCAATATCGACGTTTTCATGTTTATTCACTAACTTGAGGCCATTCAATACAATTCAAAGACATTTCACATAATCCTACCAAATATGCAAAAATTCCACCAAACCACAATTCACTTAAAACTTCCAATTCTCAACATAAATATTCATAACATTTTTTCCATCTTCCAACTTCATTCACAACAACATTAATTCACACCTTAGACCATCGCTTCCATCATTATATAAAAACCATATAAAATCATATAATTTCCCATAACAACATACATGCCATTTCAACGCCAACTTGCGTCGCTAAGCCTTTGTTTACGTCACAAAAGGTCACAACAACACAACTAACAAGCTAAGTAAAATCAAATTCATCACTTCCCCACATCATATGGCTCACGGCCACATCCATCATCCCCACACACACACGCCATGCACACACACGTCACACTTTCATAATTCTCGTCTACTTCTAATCATCATAACATATAAATTTATTCCATAACTAGAAACATAAGAATCTTACCTTTTTCTTGAATTTCCAACTTTCCGCAAACGGAGTTCTTTCTCCAAACCAATTATACTACGTCGAAGAGCGTCTTGAGCTCGTTAAGAATTCACGAAGAACAAGATTTTTGAGTCAAGATTGAAGGCTAGGAAATTTTCTCTTTTTTTTTTTTTCTCCCTTGGAGCCGAGAGCTCTTCTTTTTCTTTTCTTGATTTTTTTCTTTCAATTTCATGAAACTTCTAAGGCTCTTATCCCTTTTTATAATTAATAGCCACATGGAAAAAAAATGATTAAAACCCATGGGCCTTGGCCATGTATGGCCGGCCACTCCACCAAATTGGGCCTCATTTTTCTCTTTTTTTTTTGAGCCCAATTGGCTAGGAATCGTATTTTACAAATTCCCGCAATAAATTTCCAAGATTCCAATTTTGCCCTTAGGCCTTCTCCGGTGTTTTCGCATTCAAGCTTCCATAACCGGCTCACACATGCTAAGAAAAATCAAAATATGGCCTTATTTCTTACAAGCAAAAATTATTTCAACTTTCCAAATGTGCAAAAATGCCGGATATAACATCCTCCCCCCCTTTAGAACATTCGTCCTCGAATGTTAAATTAGCCTCATAGGTCTTACATTTACTTTGGGGGAGGGTCCTTTAAGTAGACAGTACGTATAAATCATTCATCGATTAAGACAATCAACTGCGGAATTTAGATTACCTGGCGGTGCATCCGGTGGCGTCTCAGGACCTGGTCTCCCACCTAGTGCATAGATACGATGTGGTGCATAGATACGATGTGGTCGAGGTCCTCGGGGGCTCTTACCGAAGGTGAACTAGGTGCTCTACCTCCGACCCTCCTAGCATAGTGCGTCGGATCGGAGTATAACACACACCTCGTCGGCATTGTCTACGGGGCTCCCACAAGTCGCACATCGAGGAGGGGCCATCGCCTCTTGCCCCGACCATGCCGCTACCGCCGAGAACCCGACGCATAAGATGGCCCACTGCCGTGGACATGTCTCTCTCTACCCCGCCGAGGTGCGTGCGAAGATCGCCACAAGTATAACACACCCTCGTCGGCATTGCCGCCACCATGACGCCTTCCAAAGCCTCTCGCGCATCGAGGAGGGGCTTGGATCGCTATATCTATCTTGCCCCAACTCGAGTCCATGCTACCGGTGAACTCTATCTTCCATTTCCCGCACGAGAACCCGAGTCGAACTCCACACTAAGATGAACTCGTCGCAAATTAAGGAATCTATCAACCCTTGCTCGTCTCGCCGGTGGAATGTCTCTCTACCCGGCGAGGTCCTCTCGATAATCTGCGAAGGTGCGCTATATTCGGGGTCCGCTCTCTCGTAGCCGATGCCTTCGGTGGAACCATCTATAAACCCCGACCTTTCGGTCCGGCCCTCTCGGGGGGACTTAATGTAAGAAAATCCCGGCCGCCTGCCCCCCTCGGGAAATAGCCTCTCGTTGGCAAGCATTTGAGCGCATCTTTCATTTCTCTCGACCCCATCCGACCGCGCATAAGCTTGGATACGAGCTATGATCTATAAGTCCGAGCTCTAGTAGACCGCATTGCCACCGTCGCATACAAATCTAGGCCCGCAACTCCGAGTCCAATCCCATTACGATCTTTACCTGAAAGAAAGAATGAACTCTATCTTCCATTTCTGACACAATAGTAGGGGCATTTCAAATTTAGATAATTTCCGTAAAAATTTCCACTTTGTTTTATGGACTAAGGAGTCGAACTCCACACTATACTCTCAAACGGCCACATGCAAAACAAGTCATATACATAATAAAGCGGACCGTAGCCGCGGCGTCGCAAATTAAGGAATCTATCAACCCCTATGTGCTCGTCTCAACTCGGGTGGCATATAGTACATCAAAATGACGCAAAAAGGCAAAATAAGTTGGCCGAGAATTCAAGCCACGTCGGCGGAGGGGCGTCACTACCTCTCGATAATCTCATGGGAGAGAAAATATCGGATTAATAATTACCTCAATATGTACATAATGCAAATCAAAATCATGCACGTAGAATGTGGTAGCTCCACGGACAATGCGGCGCCACAACACATGATGCTTTAAGGTTTCGGATCCCGTACAAACCCCCTTTATATTTAATGTCGCCGCATACCATCTATAAACTCCGAGGATCGGCGTGGTATCGGGTAAACACGTGCCCATCATTAAATCATAAGGCGGGGGACTTAATGTAAGAAAATCCCGTGCTTGAATACGGCGAGCGGAATATTTGAGAAAATAATGCAACTTTGTAAGAAAAATAGCCTTTGAAATCGGGATACTCGTGATTCTCCTAGTTTAACGTTGTTAGTACGAGTAGCAAGCATTTGGAACGTATTGGTTCAACAAACATAGTATTCTGGCATCTTTCATAAGGAAAATTTCTCTAATCTCATTAAAGTTTACAAAAAGAGATCGGGTATAAACAAGGCATAAGGCATCCGGAGCGGGCCACACTCGAGTCAACGAGGTGGATCGCTACATCGGTGCCTCTCTTAGATTCTATAAGATCAATACATAAAGATGGGGAGGTGGGAGGACTCTAGGGACATTAGGATTCAATTGGATGCGTATTCCAGATCGGAGATAAGTCCGAGCTCTATACTAAGACATGCCAGGGGCTTGGCTAACATACCTCATCCGTCCTTCGCTCGCTTTGCCATAACTAGCCAAAATTCGGGTCCGCCGTTCTCCAAACCGCTTTACCCTTCTTAAAGCGGCATTTAACTTCATTTTTGTCTACCGAAATCATACAAATTGCTAGATTAGGGACCTTACTTACCCAATAACAATAATCATCATAAACGATCTTTACCATGAAAGAAAGAATTTTGACAAACTTGAAAAGCCATAAGAATATCAACATTTCCTATTCATAAACTACATTCAGCATTATCCAAACTTGTATTATAGATGTGGTGCATTTCAAACACACCGATAAACAAGATCATTCTACTAGACATAAATTCCCATAATTACGAACATTTTGCCGAGGCCAATTCATGCATTTTCATCCATCTCTCTTTATTTACCATTACTAAGAACACTACAACACTTTGTCACACCCCAACCTTCGTCGGGGTGTGACGGGCACCCAAACACACTCGTCCACCCAACCAGTCACACACAACCCTTAAACGTCAACTCAAATTTTTTTTTTTTTAAAACAAGAATTGAAAGTTGTAAATGAAATACCAAAATCGACACGTAGCTCGAGGCATCTCAAAACATGATATATATATACATACGACATAAAACAAGGCGAGCCAAAAGGCCTCTGTTTTTTTTTTGTTTTGCTTTGTGTTTTTGAACATTCCTATAAGCTTTTATACACTTAATTACAACAAAATAGTGGCCGACAATACTTTGGTCCCTCAATTATGACCTCATTTTTGTTCAATTTTTCCAGAAAATTCATTCCAGTATTCTTTTCGTTTTAAGTCCAAATGAAGAAGACTAATTTGCCATGCAAATTTGATCCTCCCACTCTCCTTTCTTATCTTTTCTAGAACTTCCTATATTAGAAATCAAAATATATGACCAAGTTTAACTTCCGTACAATATATAAAACTATACCAAAACGACGGGGACGATCTTTACCATGAAAGAAGCAAATGGAGCCTTCGTTTAATACGTTGCACAACACATCGATAAACAAGACTATCTCCTGCGTTAAGAAATTGATCCTAGGATCGGCCTCCTTAACTTGCTACCACTTTGTCACACCCCGAATGTGACGGGCATGAAAGAGTCAAGCGAACCCTTAAACGTCAACTCAATTTTTTTTTTTTAAAACAAGAATTGAAAGTTGTAAATGAAATACCAAAATCGACAAGGTGCATCTCAAAACATGATATATATATACAACGACAAAAAACAAGGCGAGCCAAAAGGTAAATCGTACAACAAAATACAACAAGGAAAGCAAGTTTAGGTTACCAGTATGACCCGCACAATATATAAATACTTAAATAAAATAGTCCTCTAAGAAGCCGGGATCCCCCGGGTTGCGTCCCCGGACACCCCCCCCCCCCCCCCGCGAGTATGTCCGGAAAAATACCATGAATTAAATAATAATAATAACAATAATAGTAATAACAATAATAGTAATAACAATAGTAATAACAATGATAATAATACTAGTAATCCCCTTCGGGTGTGCCGGTTCCGACATACGACTATCCGGCCCCTTCGGACATGCCGGTCCGGAATAAAATGATGGCCCCTTCGGGCATGCCGGTCCAACATACGTCTATCCCGGCCCCATCGGACATGCGCCCCGACATAATAATCCTAGCCCCTTCGGGCATGTCACTCGTGGCATACGGCTACCCTGGCCCCTTCGGGCATGCCACTCGTGACATAATACTAATCCTAGCCCCTTCGGGCATAATGATAATAGTAATAGTAATAATAATAATAAAATCTCACCCCCTTCGGAGTGGTTTTGGAAAATCTGAATAATAAGATATCGCACTCCCTTCGGAGCGGTTTTGAAAAAGCTTTGTAAAATATCACACTCCCTTCGGAGTGGTTTTGAAAAGTTTTATAAAATATCGCTTAATAGTTAGGGCGATAGCCAAAAGTTTTCCTTCAATTGTGGTACAAAAATAAGTCAAATAAAACGATAGGCGGAGATCCGGGAATAGCGGGTCCGCCCGGCCAACGGAGGTGGCGTACATGGGACATGCCTATCGAACCTCATAATATCATTAATAATTGTTTTGGAAGAGGTCGGATTGGATTCGGACAAGTTTTTGATATTTAAGGCCAAACTAGTCAATTGTGACCTATTTGGTTCAATTCCATTGAATGAAAACGCTCCAACTTTAGGTGTGAATCCCGGGAGATAGGATTGACCCAAAGGGTCGAAACTGAAGCTAGCACACCTAGATCATGCCATGAAAAGGAAATAGAAGGCTTTACATACCTTACGGATGTCTTACGCTTGCTTAAACTCAAGTTCCGTTCCGCCCAGAATCTGCAAATGGTCACCTTTACCAGTTACTATTCATGAGAGTTAGCATTTCAACAATGAGTTCATACTTGACTACCGAAATTTTGGCAGCATCTCCCCTATAAATCTAACATCCCCGAGGATTAAACTCGGCTTAAAATACAACAACCAACCCAACAACAACATCAAGAACATCAACAATACCAATAAACACTACAACACACATATGAACATAAGTAGTCTTTTTTTTTTTCAACATAATACATCGACTTCCATTCTAACTTCATACTTCTCATCCAATATCGACGTTTTCATGTTTATTCACTAACTTGAGGCCATTCAATACAATTCAAAGACATTTCACATAATCCTACCAAATATGCAAAAATTCCACCAAACCACAATTCACTTAAAACTTCCAATTCTCAACATAAATATTCATAACATTTTTTCCATCTTCCAACTTCATTCACAACAACATTAATTCACACCTTAGACCATCGCTTCCATCATTATATAAAAACCATATAAAATCATATAATTTCCCATAACAACATACATGCCATTTCAACGCCAACTTGCGTCGCTAAGCCTTTGTTTACGTCACAAAAGGTCACAACAACACAACTAACAAGCTAAGTAAAATCAAATTCATCACTTCCCCACATCATATGGCTCACGGCCACATCCATCATCCCCACACACACACGCCATGCACACACACGTCACACTTTCATAATTCTCGTCTACTTCTAATCATCATAACATATAAATTTATTCCATAACTAGAAACATAAGAATCTTACCTTTTTCTTGAATTTCCAACTTTCCGCAAACGGAGTTCTTTCTCCAAACCAATTATACTACGTCGAAGAGCGTCTTGAGCTCGTTAAGAATTCGCGAAGAACAAGATTTTTGAGTCAAGATTGAAGGCTAGGAAATTTTCTCTTTTTTTTTTTTTCTCCCTTGGAGCCGAGAGCTCTTCTTTTTCTTTTCTTGATTTTTTTTTTCTTTCAATTTCATGAAACTTCTAAGGCTCTTATCCCTTTTTATAATTAATAGTCACATGGAAAAAAAATGATTAAAACCCATGGGCCTTGGCCATGTATGGCCGGCCACTCCACCAAATTGGGCCTCATTTTTCTCTTTTTTTTTTTGAGCCCAATTGGCTAGGAATCGTATTTTACAAATTCCCGCAATAAATTTCCAAGATTCCAATTTTGCCCTTAGGCCTTCTCCGGTGTTTTCGCATTCAAGCTTCCATAACCGGCTCACACATGCTAAGAAAAAAATCAAAATATGGCCTTATTTCTTACAAGCAAAAATTATTTCAACTTCCGTCAATCAAACTTTACAACTTCCGAGACATTTTCGTAACACGTCCTTTCTTCTACAATGACCGTTTTGCCCTTTTTAGTTCCTAATGTTCACCTTCCGCCTGCATGTATGGCTATTTCCTGTCTGGCGCCCAGCTTCACACAACAGAACAAGTATATCAGTCCAATCTTACCTTTTCTGACTTTCCATATCATCATCCGCCTCTTTCCGCCGATACTGGGCGCTTACGGAAATCGACGATTAATATAAGGAATCTTATTTCCTATGGCTTGGCTACTGTCGCACGATATATAGGACGAAAGAAGGTCAACCTATTCTAGATGCCCGTAGCCTCTTCGTTTATAAATGCGGCAAGCCACACCCATAAACAAAGACTTCTACTGGACACGACTTTGCAGACAACCCTGGGACCGGCTTTGCTTCGATACCACTTTGTCACACCCCGATCTCACTAGGGTGTGATGGGCGCCGACCGTAACCGGAGCCGAGCGAACCTCTCGACTCTTTCTCGTACCAATTTTTTTTTTGAAATCTCTACATCAAGTATACATAACAAAGTCGTCGAAATATTCCTTCGTTGCTTTAGAATCAAATAAAATATGTAACTATACGAACGTGTATCGCAGCATAAACTCGACTCCGTAACCCACGACTGTGCACGAAAGTCTCTAACCGTAATCGAGATATCCCGCACGTGTGCGGCGACTCTACACTCCGAGGCCAAGCTGGAGCTTGCCAACCGGCACGGAACATCCTACATCACGGCTTCTATCCATCCGAGTGTGCCTCCGCGTGGCACGAACGACCCCCCGAAGAAGAGGGGTCGGTACGAGCATATCTTGAGTATGTAAGACATGAACGAGAACAACATAGTAAGGCGCAGAGTATATCGTATAAGCAGAGTATTCGTGCATACGAGGTATGTCATGGGGAGCCGTGTCCGTACATATGGAACATATCACGTGTAAAACAAAGAACCACGTGGGAAGCGAGTAACAATCGATTGGAAACATAGACAGATTCATAGGATAAAGGACTTTCGTATACGTGAGTGCAGCTCGGGCGGAGGCACGCGTATGCTAGCTTTTCTTTTTCTTTTTTCGAACACGGTGTTTTTGTTTTTGTACATAGAAAACAGATATTTTTCAGAAAACGGTACATTTTTGCTTGCAGATGTACGCCGAATTCATCGGCTCTCCCACCCCCCCTCCCCAACATGTTGTCCCAAATATATCATAGTATATATATATATATATATATACACACAAACGTACGCGCGTGCGTTTCTCCCACATCCCGCGTCCGGGCATCCCGCGTCCGGATGATAAGCCACCGAATCGGTGGACACGGTTGCTCCTCTCCCATTCCCCACATACAATGTATACATATACATTCATCAATATCGTATTATATACATTATCATGTAAATGGGGGCATTTACGGGAAAGTCATGTGTGCAGCCGTTGTCTGTAGCGTAAGGCTCGGTATCCTCCGATTACATTATGGATTGACCGGGATCGCTTTGTCTCACCTTGAAGGAACGAGTATTTTAAGGCGAGACTATCAGAAAAGCAACATCATGAACAACGTAGAATAGGGTCACAAGCGTACGTATTTCGGGTACTTTGGAATCTTAGGAAACGATGTCATCATACTTTTTTCTGTATCTCTAGCATCATCATTATCATCATAGGACCATAATCGTTGTCTTAGTCTTTAAGGCTTTCAATATTATAAAACTTGGTTTTTCGAGAACAATGAAAATTTTGGGAAAACATTTGTAACCTTTCGGAAGGAAAATCATGCCTTGGGATCAATGGTTTAGTTAGAACAGCTATCGTTACAATAACCAAGAACTTTCATTGACTATAATACGGAAATAAGCCTAATGGAACAATAGGAGGGAATTCGGGAATAGTGGGCCCACCTCGGATCAAATGAAGTATACACCATTTGCGTATAATACGTTTCGTGTCATTACTTATGAGGGTCTTAGGATGGTCGGGTGTGGTTCGTACAAGTTCTGGGTGTTTAGGAAGCTTTTTCAGCATTTCACACAATTTCTAGTTCAATTCTACTGAATGAATAGTAACGGATTTCAATCTTGGTTTTCTAGGAAAGGAATTATCCCCGAGGCCCGTGTTCAAGCCTACTACGTCTACGACATGCCATAGAAAGAAGGTAAAGTCTTACATACCTTTTCCGCCTTGTACGCCGCTCCAAATGCAGCTTCCAATTTCGCCAAAATCTACAAATTGGTCACATATACCAAATAGTGATTAGAACTGTTAGGGGTTAAACCTCGAAGCCGACACTTGCTTACGAATTTCGCGCATTTCCCCGTAAATGCGCCATCCGAGATTCTAACTCGGCCCAATTCAACAACAACCCGAGAATGGAACTCGGCCACAATATCAACAGCAATGCCAACAATTCAAGTCATGTAACTTTCAAACGATTCAATCATTATACTACTTCATCCAATACTTTACAATTTCAACAAAACAATAACAACTTAATTCCTTCTTTCAAATTCATAAACTACATCCACACTTCCATACATCAACAACATTACTTCCATAAATTCAAGAAAGCGTATTAAAATCATATTAAGCTCCAAATCAGCCCACAACACCACAACTTCAACATAAGACATCAAATATTCATTTTACACCATGAAATTCACAACCACGACAAGCAAAATACTAAATGACATTGGTTATCTCTTGCATACCAAACAGCCCCTATTCGGCTAAACATCAACATACAACACTCCATGAGTTTCATTCATCTTCTATGCATTACAACAACACAAGGACATGCTAAATTCAATTAACTCATCACCATAACATACAACAAACATACACGGCCAAATGCCCACTTCCACTACCAATCCCCACATCCATATTTTCATGTTCTTCATTCATTTCTACATACTACAACACCAATAAATCATGCATAACACATGAAAAAAAGAATTAAAAACTTGCCAAGTTCACCTCCTTCTTCATTCGGCCATGGTAGTGAATGGCAAGATCAAGTGGTTTTGCTTGATTCAACAACTACCCCATGTTGTTTAGCACCTTCCAAAGAGTGGAAAACATGGAAGGAAATAATTTTTCTTCATCAATCTCTCATGGCCAAATCTGGCCTGCTTCAGCCGAACAGCTCCCTCTCTTCTTTCTTTTTTTTTTTCTTTCACTCTCTTGAATTCTCTAGACTTAAAATGAATTATTGGCTCCCTTTGTCATCACCTCTACCTATATATATAATATGGAGCACATGACCATGCACATGGCCAACACATCTGGTCATGTGCATGTATTTTCCCCTCAAATTTTTTTTTTCAAATTTTCTAGTTTTTTCTTTCCTCCAAGTTTCTTCAAACTTCTTGAAATTTCCAAGTGGAAAAGATGACTAACCAAATTGGGCTTAGTCATCCCTCGGCCCATGCATACATATTTAGCCCACAAATATATAGTATACACTATGTCTCCTTTATTGTATTCTAGCTACATAGATCACATCAGCTCTTTGGCCACTTTCTCACTAGGCCTTACTTATGTTCATAACAATCCCCGTTATATTCACATTATATCTTATTCGTAACCAATCCCATAACATAACACTTCTTAACCTTTTACCCTTTCTGGTCAATTTTATCCCTTTATCTCACAAGCTGTCTTATCCATACATTTATATCCGTCACAATTCTTTTCCTCTGTACTCTTGTCTTACTCTCACTATTACTATTGGCACGACCTTTCAAGTCGTATTACAAACCCATATCTCATTCTCTCTTCTTTTTCTTTTTTCTTTTTTGAAAATTTCGGCAGAGCTTCCTCTATATTTCTTACTATCTCAAAACCTTCACGCAGGAAATACCAACAATGCCTCACAGGGCCGACACGTATATATACATATCATATCATATCACGGCCACACGGTGGCTCCCGGCATCAATAACAAGATAAAAATGATGGACTTACCCCGTATGTCCAACTCAACCGCACTTGTTACACTTTCCCATTTACTTTCCCTTTCGATTTTCAACTTTACATTTCGATCATACTTCAATACCTTATTTGGCATATATCTTTCATACCTTTGCTTACCTGCGTGCTTAGTAACTTCCAACATCATCAATCCCTTTCTTCTATCGTTGCCTTTATTCTGCTGAAATCAAAGAGTAGTGCAAGAAATCTCATTTCCTATGACTTGGCTCTATGGCACGATCTCAGATGTGAAAGAAGAGTAACCACCCTAGATGCCCCGTAGCCTCCTGTTTATAAGTGTGGCGCGTAACACACCATAAACAAGACTCTACTTGACACGACTTTAGAGACAACCCCTAGGACGAGCGCTCCGATACCAATTTGTCACACCCTAATTTCCGACGTGTGTGATGGGCACCGACCCTTACTTAAGGCCGAGCGAACCCGCCGACTCTCGTAATACTCATAATCATCGGCTCCGCATAAAACATGGCATAAGCACATAATTTTTTTTTTTTGTTTTCGAAAACGAACATGCCTTTCATCTTTGTCAAATCAAATAAAACTAGCATCGTATGAAATTTGTAAACATAAGAAGTTCGAACACAATGCATAATAATACATCGGCTTACATAGCCGCTTACAAAATTGACATATCATACACACGACACTGTCTGCAAAGTCTCTACCATAACTTCAGACACCATACAAAAACATTCTGACTCGGCAGCACTCCGGAGGAAATGGAGCTCGCCAATCCATTCGGAACATCTTCGCTAACATCACTTACTCATCCGTGGTTACCTGCGCGGCATGAAACACGCCCCCGAAGAAAGGGGTCGATGCGGAATATGTACCGAGCATGTAAAGCATGGCATACGTAAAACGAGGTCATAACCAAAGTAAGGAGTGCGGTAAAATGAGCATAAAAATCCGAATACCAAAGGGCTTGCACACGAAGTACAAAATCATACATAAGCGGTACGAAGACAAATGTGATAATCCGAATGCCAAAATGCTTAGCTTTCTTTTGTAAAACGTTTCTGTCTCGTATATATAGAAAATAGAACAAATCATATGAGCTGACATTAACCGACTGATCATAATCCAGATTGTCCAAAATCACATATGCACATACCGCGGTCAAGTACCCAGCGGCCAATGTCACATATACACATACCGCGGTCAAGTACCCAGCGGCTAATGTCACATATACACATACCGCGGTCAAATATCCAGCGGCAATATCACATATACACATACCGCGGCCAAATACCCAGCGGCAATATCACATATACACATACCGCGGCCAAATACCCAGCGGTCAATATCACACATACCGGCCCGGGACTCGGCGAAAGAGGTAATAACAAAATGCACGAGCAGAATCGTGGGAATTCATATGCAATGCAAAACACTTACAAAGACCCAACAGCATAATCAAAGCGGACTGTTATTTATAAGCCAAAATAGTAGTCAAATCAGACTTTCTTCCGAATATCACTCGGGAACATATCAAACCGAACTTCAGAAACCAAGGTTACGTATCAAAATCATATGCATAGAAATCCTCATTTTAGACTTAACAGATAAGTATATAATCATATTCGGGGGTCGAAAAAATAGTCATATCAAATTCTTTCAAAAGCCATCAGAACCATACAGAAGGAAGTCGCGGGACCCACGGACGAGCGCCAACCCGATCCGGGTCCGCCTATGAAAATCATGGTCCTTATACGTTATAGAATCATTTGCGAACATATCAAAGCCATCCGGTTCTGTCTGTGAAAGTTACGGACGTTCGTAGTTACAAAACTCTTTTTGAAAACAGAACTTCTTATACAACATTTGAAAACCAATCATACAAGGACGTATAAACCATATAAGGATGCCATCATCAAGAAGCAAATAAGCATCGTAAACATGCTCGGACTTTAAGAATAGAATTACCCCCGAAGCTCATAACATATCATGACTTAGCCATATCTAAGACATGCCAAGAGAAGGAAAGGTAAGCTTTACATACCTCGTCCGCTTCCTACGCTAATCCAAATTTAAGTCTCAAACCTTCCAAGATCTACAATAAGGTCATTAAGTACCAAACATTAGCCATAAGCACTTAAGAATCCAATCCCAAGCCATCACTTTATTTATAGAAATTTGGGCAGCATTTCCCCTATAAGTTCAACAACAATACCAAAAACCATATAAGCAACATCAATAATCGATTCAAAGAGCATTCTAACATTAATAACCCTTTCGACACAATTCAACAACATTCCATCCACTACATAATGAAACCCGAAACCTCCAAGTTCAATGAAACAACACAACACATTTTCTTCCTTCCGAATTCATGAACTACATTAATAATCAATTACTTCCATAAATTCAATAAACTATATAAAATTTCATAACAAGCCGCAAACAACTATAACTTCACTTTGAACCTTTAAACTTTCATTAGCACTATAGAATCCACAACACAACAATCCAAACATACTAAATAAATTTAGTTCATTCCTTGTCACAAAACAGCCCATACTCACGGCTCAACATCAACATACAAAATTTCATGAATTTCATCCATTTCTACACACTATCCCCTCCGTTTTAATCCATTAAAATTCTAAATACACTCGTTAACAATGAAAAGGAACCGTATTCATACCTTAAGCATGCAGCCCCCACGTTATCACTCTTCTCCTTGGTTGATTTTTAGCTTAAATTGAAGACAACGCAGCGTACAACACTTTTCTCTTCATGGGCTTTGGAATTCGGGGCTCAGATTTTGGTCAAAATTGGTTTTTCTTCTCTCCAAGGTTCTTCTCTCTCTCTTTCCAAAATTTTCTGGGTATTCTTGGTCTGAAACAGGAGAGGAAAGGGGTGAAATTAGACTTAAATAGGCATGGGTCATGGGTCATGGGCCTAATCCGGTTGGGCCCAGTTTGGGCCTAGCCCACTGACCGTTCCGCCTTAAAAAGTCCATATCTCCTTATCCCGATGTCACCTGTGAGCCCACGACCTATGGTTGGAAAGATAATTCAATTATCTACAACTTCTATCTTTGGTGTTTTTCCAAATTCCAAATGTATAATACTGTTTCTGCCCCTCGAAGTCAGATCACCCGAAAACATTACTTAAAAATATTTGTTTGGAGGACTTCCACTTTGATTTGGCTCAAGGGTCCTTCTTGAGTTATGTTTAACTTCACATATGTGATTCATATAAATTGTCGAATGTCCCAAAAAAATCTCGGTGTGTGGACCCCACCTCGGCTTGCGAATAATCCGACGTACAAAAATACGAAATATAATGTCGTCAACGTGAGTTTAAATTATGAAGCAACAACATGATTGTCAATTTTTGGACTCAATTTTTTTCTTGGTCATGGCCGAATGGCCACTTGTTCTTTCTCCATGCTTCTTGAATTTTCTAGGGTGCTAAATGATGAAGATGACTTAATTAGTCATCTTTTGCCGCTTATATAATTAACACATGTGGGCTATGGCCCACACCACACACATGGCCACATATGGCCATTTTCATGAAATATTTAGTTTCCAAAATTTCACTTCTAACCCTTAATTTCCATGAAATGCTTAACTTTTCATAATTCACTTTTTACCCCAAATTTTCCTTATTCCAAATTTACCCTTAACACTCCATACCAATGAAAAGATGAATATGCAACTTGTGCATTGAAACAAAAATCAACAAAAACCGAAAATTAAAAGTCTTGTCGCAACCAACTTAGAATATTCCAACGTACAAAGCACAGGGTATAACATAGCGTATGAAGCAGAATTGTGCCATATGTAAAACAAATGTATTGTTCCCAAAAAATAAAAATCCCAGCGCTTTTCATTAATAATATTTTCCCAAGTGGGATTACAAGACTTTTTAAAGTACATAAAATGCAATAATCAGATAAAGTCCACTCCACGGACAGAAATCTGCTCTCTATCATCTCGCGCCTTCTTGGCCCTTCGAAGGGCGGTCTGAATGCCTACATGGGCTAGCATCAATTTTGTTCCGATTCACTGACCCTTCTAATCGTCAGTCAATGACATCCCTGTATCTATGGCATCCTTAACAAAAGTGTCAAACCATTCTAAGCTCTTCAATAAGGCATCCGTCTCGTCTGTCAAACTCTTAATTATCTCTTGGTCATATTCTGTTTTTGCTTGATGATCTGCTTCTCTTCCTTCCACCCGTCGTTTCATTCTTCTAACCTGAATTGCATTTGCGACTTCCTTATCTACGGGAAATATTTACAAATACGGTCCTGGAGTAGCAATACCAGCTAGCTCAGCCTTAAGCCACTCATAGTAGTCTTCATCATGACTTGGATTGTTTGGATCCTCATCCAACTTATCTTCCATTATTGCATTCTTCCAATATTTCTGAGCATCTTTTTATACCCTCGATATGACTTTCTTCGCAATCTCGTATAAACTCTCCCATATTTCCTATATTTGAAATAACCTGTTTCATACCAAAGAGTCTAAGTAGTCTCAATGGTGCATAGGGTCTGATTCGCCTAATGCCCATAAGCAATAAATATGGACGCCTACGGCTCTTAACATAATTTGTCTTGGAATGAAAATCAGGTACTCTTCACTTGATATGCTCTTCTCTTAGTCTGGAAAAAATGTGAGACCATCCTCTTTTATCTTGAACCCTACAAGGCACAGCAGTGACTCCCAAATCATCCTCTCTCAGTGCTGGATCTCGGCGGGATGATAAACCATTCATATCTAATTGTTTCAGTATCCACCATTGGACTAAGAGGTTGCAACCCTGGAAGTAATAATAATAGTTCCGACACTTTCCCAAATCTCGGTATATATCTGATAGGATAATGGGGATGATGTCAAAATATTTGGTAAGCCTATTCGTTGTAACTCCTCTAAGAACAGCGTGGGCAACAAAAACAACCGGGGTGTCAACAGCTAGGGAGGCATTTAGTAGGAATACCATGGTTCCCAATAGGCAGGTGATAAAGGCTAGTGTTTGGTTAGCTTCCCAGGACTGGAATGAAAAAAACTCGAGGATGTGATTTTCGTACCCCTGTTTGGATGAATACCACTCATATAACTCTCTAAAGGCTATAGTGGACCCCTGTACCCAATCGACTTTATGGACAGAAAACATGTCTTTGATTTCTTTTTGGGTGGGTTTGTGAAGAATGAGGATATTTTGAGTTAACTTCTTTTTAGAAATACTAGCACTTCCTACGCTTTCCAAGACATCTCTAATCTCTTCTAAAGTGGGAGTCATTTCTATTTCTCCAAATATGAACACCATTGTGTCGTTATCTCGATAACCAGTAATAACCTCCAGCAGACCCGGATCCCCAGTCATACTCATCAAGAAAGGTAGATGCCCTATGCAGCTCTTTATCTCTTTCTTCTAATCATTAGTCAAAACTTCCCACCACATCACTAAACCTGGTGGTGGACCCACGATCATATCAAACTGCACATTAGAAGACATCTGCAAGACAGACAATCGTTACCCCCCGCCCCCAGGAAGAGAATTTATTTCACACAAGGCACAATAATGCTTCCAAATAGCAAATACCGGGATCGTGTCTTCGTGTTTTTACACCATCCGAACACGAAGGTGTCCCTCCTGTCCGATTCAGGTAGGTCTGAGATACCCAAACTGGTCTATGGTCAGCATGCGCTATATCAGTAAGGATTTGGCTTTGCTCTACGCTAATTATTCTAGAGTGATTTTTAAAGCAAATGACACAGGTTACCCAAGCGGATTAAAATTGGGGGTGAGCTTCTAAGGCTGTGGGATGACCGCATGCCCACTCGACCTTAGAGACCTCCAAAGAATATAGCAAAAGGGTTTTTTAGTGAAGGTATGACCACAATTCATCCCGCGTCGTCACGCTTGGAAAAATATAAAATAAATGCCAGGAGTGGCGGAGTATGCATGCATGAATGACAGTTATATTTTGTGAAAATTTAAACACATAAACAATTTGTATCACTTAAACAATTTATTTCATACAAACACACAAATTATTGGAACCCTATGGTTAGAACCTTAAATTGTCTCCAGCAGAGTTGGCATCTGTAGCGGGTCGTATTTTTTTCGATTCGTATTTGTACTTGCCTCATTTAAAAAGGAAAGTGTCCCAGGGAAGTACGGTTGTCAATCGTACCAGAAAAAAGGAAAAAATATAATTCTACGTAGATGGTGCTCTAAATGGACTTTATTTTAGTGTCGCCACCTAATTTTTAGGATATTAGGAAAATCAGTTCAAAAAGGGTTCATTCAAAATGGTTAAATTTTAAAAGAATTCTAATCTAACCAAAGTTCGGGTAAGGATTCTGTGATCCTCCGGGGAATTTGTTAGGCATCTCGGTATTAAGGGTCCGTAAAATACGGTTGACCTACGAGTTCTAATAGTATGCCTTAGTAGATATGAATTGTTTATAGTGGAGAAATTATTTCGGCTTATATTTCCGCAACAAAGAGTTTAGTCATTCATGCAAAATATATCTGTTATATCCCGCATTTTGTACGTCGGGACATTCCGAGCTAACCATGATAAGTTAAAGGCAAGACTATTCCGGGGTACGAGGTAGAGACTTTTAACTATGATTTTGTTTTAATGCACAAGTTGCATATATTCATCTTTTCAATTGGTATGGAATGTTAAGGGTAAATTTGGAATAAGAAAAATTTGGGGGTTAAAAGTGAATTATGAAAAGTTAAATATTTCATGAAGACTTGGGGCTAGAAGTGGAAACAAAATTATTTCATGAAATGGCCAAATGGCCATGTGGCCGTGGGGTTGGCATGGGTCCCACCCATGGTTGGCCAATTATTTCAAGCCATGAAATGGCACATGTGTACACCATATATTTGTGGGGATTTTTATATATATATAGAGGATGGATGACTAGCAACATATCATTCATCTTTTTCAATTCAAGAAAGTTGAAGAAACATGGAGAAAAACAAAAGGGCCATGTTCGACCAAGATGAGCAAAAATTGAGGGCCAAAAATCTTGATCAAAAAAATTATTTCTTCTAGGTTTTCAACTCATTGGAAGGTCCTAAACAACATGGAGTGATTGTTAGAGCAAGCGAATCGTTCATTCATGCAATTCTCAACCCTAGCCAAGTTGAAGAACAAAGTGGAAAACGGTAAGTTTTAATCCTCTTTTCATATGTTATGGATGGTTCATGTGTGTTGTAGAGTGTGGAAATGAATGAAATTCATGAATTCTTGTGTATTGATGTTGAGCCATGGAGTGGGTTGTTTGGTATGACAAGGATGAACAAATTTTATTTAGTGTTTTGATTGTTATCGTTGTGGATTTTATGATGTAGAATGAAAGTTTAATGATTCAAGTTGAATTTGTAATTGTATGGGCTGTTTTGGAAGTTAATGTAATTCTAATATAGTTTCTTGAATTTATGGGAATGATGTTGTTAACATGCGGATTATTGATGTAGTTTGTGAATTTGGAAGAAAGGAATGTGTTGTTGTTGTTCCTATAGGAATCGGAAGGTTTTGGGTGATGTTGTAAGTTGGTTGTGCCGTTTGGAATGTTGTGTGGATTGTTTGAAATATTCTTGAGTTTTGTTTGAATAGTTTCGGATTGGTATTTGGATGTATGAGCATTGAAGTTGGCTTAATGGTATGTGGTGATTTGAAATAAATGGAATGTTGTCGAATTATGTAGAAAAGAGTTATTGACGTTAGAATGCATTTTGAATTAATTGTTGATGTTGTTAGTATGGTTGTTGGTATTGTTGTTGAAGATTTGGCCGAGTTGAACTCTCGGGGTTGTTGACTTTATAGGGGAAATGCTGCCCAAATTTCTGTAAATGAAATGCTATCTTAGAATTGGATTTCTAAGCGCTTATGACTAATGTTTGGCGCCAAATGATGTTATTGTAGATTTTGAGAAGTCGAGACTTGAATTCGGATTAGCTTAGGAAGCGGACAAGGTATGTAAAGCTTAACCCTTCCTTCTTTTGGCATGCCTTAGTTGTAAATAGGCTATGACACGAGCCTCGAGGAAATTCTAATCTTGCGATCCGAGTATGCCTACGATTCTTATTTGCATTTTATATTTGACATTCGTAATGTGATGAAATAATGGCCCTTATGTCTTTGGAATGATTGGTTTTCAAATGTTGCATAAAAGTTTTGTTCTTAAAAAGTTCTACGTCGGAAAAAGGGCCGTAACTTTCGTGAGAGACAGAACCGGATTACCTCGATATGTTCGTAGGAGGTTTTATAGCATATGATGACTATGTCTTTCATAGGCGGGCCCAGATTGGGTGAACGCTCGTCCGTGGGTCCCGCAACTTTTCATTGTATAGTTCTGACGACCTTTGAAAGAACTTAATGTGGCTATGATTCCGACCCCCGAGTATGATTACTTATTTATCTGTCGAGTTTGAAATAAGGATTTTTATGCATATGATTTTGATACGTAGCCATGATTTCTAAAGTTCTATTCGATATGTTCTCGAGTGGCATTCGGGGGAAAACTTGATTTGACTATTCTTTTGATTTTAAATAATGATTCGTTTTGACTATTCAATGGATTTTTTGAAAGTGATTTAAATCGCATATAGTCTCCCACGACTCGCTTTCGTGCATGTGGTTGTTATATCTTTCGCCGAGTCCCGGGCCGGTTATGTTGTCGTGCGCACTATGTGATATTCCGGAGTATGATGTGTCCGGTTCGCCGAGCCCCTCCGCTATAGGACCGGGTACCGTGTATATCTGGTGTTATGATGTGTCCGGTTCGCCGAGCCTCCGCTATAGGGCCAGGTACCGTGTATATTTGATGTGTTATGCGATATGTCGGGTTTCGGAGATATGAAATCTTCTGGAGTATGATGTGTTATGGCGCCAATGACGGGCGGGCGACCATATTCTAAGAGCCCCGCATGATTTGTGTTGTAAAAGTAAGCATTTTGATATTCGGATTTTGCACTTATTTTCCGTACTTCTTGTTCCGATTATGATCCCGTTTACTATGTTTCGTTTTGCATACTCGACATATTTCGTACTGACCCCCTTTATTCGGGGGCTGCTTTTCATGTCCGCAGGTGCAGACACTCGTTGTGAAGATCCGACAGCTTAGGATTTCCATTCAGCTATTTTGGAGCGCTCCCTTGTTCGAGAGCCTAGCGTGTTGATACACTCTTCCGATGCATATGTATATGATTATTCATGGGTACGGCGGGGGCTTGTCCCGTCATATGGTTTTGTTGTTACTCGTAGGTCCGTAGACATATGTGTGGGTTGTGGGTAATCACTATTCAGTCATGCCTGTGTGATTTGTGTTTTGGACGTCCCCCGTATTCTGATAGCCTTGCTGGCTTATATGTGATATCATTTGCTGAAAGTTGTGACAGCGATATGTATATATGTATTCGTGATAGATTGGGGCGACGTTTCACTTTTTCCGTATGTATACGGTTTATGCCGCCTATGATCCGGTGTCCGACTTTTGTATATGTATGATGGGCACCCGACCCTTACCTAGGGCCGAGCGAACCCGCTGACTATCGTAATACTCATAACCATACTGGGCCCACAAAACATAACATACGCACGTAATGAAAATTTTTCAGAAAACAAACATGCCTTTCGTTTTTTTTTTTTTTTCAAATCAAATAAAATCTGCAATCGTATGAAAACTGTAATATAAGGCACAACAGCACTTCGGCTTATATAGCCGCTTGCCAAACACATCGGTAGCGTAATGCATACAAACACACCGGCTTACATAGCCACTTACAAAATAACCCGACATATCATACACTCGACACCGTTCGCAAAGTCTCTATTAACATCTCGTATACCATACAAGCACTCGGACGCGGCGCATTCGGAAGAAATGGAACTCGCCAATCCAAACCGGAACATCTTCTCGCTAACATCACCTACTCATCCGTGGGTACCGCGTGGCATGAAACGCAGCCCCCGAAGAAGGGGGTCAACGGAATATGTACCGAGTATGTAAAGCATAACATACGTAAAATGAAATCATAACCGAAGTAAGGAGTACGTAAAGTGAGTATAAAAATACCAAATACGAAACACAAAGTACCTACATCCGACATACATATAATCATCATACTCATACCGTACACATCATATCCCGTCATACGAGATAACATTAACCGATGTGGGATTTGCCTAAACCAATGTGGGATTTGCCTAAACCAATGTGGGAATTTTGCCTCATCATTGGGTTTGCCCCACCACCGGGTTTGCCCGATATTTGCCCGAACAGACTCATCATATCATCATACATCATCACATATCATATACGGTCCATAGTGGGACCCGGCGGACAGAACGTGGTCGCCACCCTATCTGGCGCCACAACACAGCATAACACCAGAAGTTTCAAATCTCCGTATCCCCGTCACACATCATAACGCCAAACACAAGATAACACCAAATATAAATGGAACCCGGCCCTCTAGCGAGGGCTCGGTGAACCATAACACAAGATAACACCGAGTATATCATAGTGCGCACGATCACATACCGGCCCGGATCCGTGAAAGAGGTAACAACGTAACGCACGAGCAGATCGTAAGTATCCATAATCATACAAGTCATCATTTCAAACTCAACCGAATAACCAAAGCGAACTATTAGTTCAAACCAAAACAGTAGTCAAATCAAGTTTTCTTCCGAATCTCTCTTAAGCATATCAAACCGAACTTCAAAAACCATAGTTGCGTATCAAAATCATAGGCATAAAATCCTTATTTCCAACTCGACAGATAAATAAATAATCATGCTTGGGATCGGAAAAGTGGTCGTATTAAGTCCCTTTTTAAAAAAATAGGTCATTTAAAACCAACATAGAAAAGTCGCGGGACCCACGGACGAGCGTCAACCCAATCCGGCCCGCCTATAAAAATTTAAGTCCTTACTCGTCATGAAATCATTTGCGAAGAAATCAAAGCGATCCGAGCTCTCTCTTGAAAGTTACGGTCGTTCGTAGTTTCGAAATCGTTTAGGAACGTATCTTTTTTGAAAACAAAACTCTTTTGAAACAAAACTCTTTTGAAAATATAACTCTTTTGCAACCTTAGAAATTTAATCATACAAAAGACGTAAGGATCATAACTCGACCGCATTAAGGATACGAATATCAAGAAACATATAAGAATCGTTTACACAACATTTCAAACTCAATCATATCAAAGACATACGAACCATAGCTGACCATACTAAGGATACCAACATCAAAAGCAAATACGAATCACAAACATACTCGAAACTTAAGAATGGAGTTACCCCGAGGCACAAATCATGTCATACCTTAATCCCGTCTAAGACATGCCAAAAGAAAAGAAGGGTAAGCTTCACATACCTCGGATTGCTTCCTAAGCTAATCCAACTCAAGTCTCGCGAACTTCCCAAAATCTACAATAACATCAACCCATACCAAACATTAGCCATACACACTTAGGAATTCAATTCCAAATGCCATCACTTTTATCTACGTAAATTTGGGCAAAGACTTCCCCTATAAATTCAACAACCCCGAGATTTCAACTCGGCCAAATCATCAACAACAATACCAACAACCAAACTACAACATCAACAATCAATTCAAAATGCATTTCTAACATTAGTAGCTCTTTTTACATAACTTCACAAAACATTCATAATATTCCGACATACTTACTTCCCTCACTCACATTCAAACCAATATCAACGTTTATACATTCGATTACTAATCCAAAACCATACGGACAATATTCAAGAACGCTTTAAACAATTCACACAATTTTTCCAAACAACCAAAACCATATCCCAACTCACCCGAAATTGTCTCCAACCCGAGAACAACACCAAACACATTCTTCTCTTCCAAATTCATAATTTAACACCAACAACAATTCCAACAATACCAACATTAACCATAATATTTCCATAAATTTCAAAATACTTCATAAACATTCCATATGGTGTTTGTCCCATATTTCCATCACAGAACCATTTTATAACGATTTTACCTCCTTCTCCGTAAATAAACCAATATTAACACAAATAGAAAGAGATTCATACCTTTCCCTCGATAATAATGCTATATATTTACTCCTCCACCTTGAACTTAAGCCACAAAGCCTCAATACGCAGTTTTGAAGCCGCAACTATACGCTGTCTGGACCGGAATTTGAGAATTATACCCGGTTTCGGGCTAAAAGTTAGTGGTGAAAGGTTGGGGAATTGTCTAGAATATTTGGGATGATTTTGGTCGATTTTTTTGGCTGAAAATGAGGGGTTAAGCCCCTTTATAAAGCTGCCCGAAGTCACCGTAGCAAGATGCAAGATCAGAAAAACCGACCCATCGTAGCAGCCATCGTTCATCCGCGGAAATTATTTCGAGACCTAAAACTTTTATATACCGATCTCTTTATTTGCATACCGGATATGTCCAAAACTCCATACAATCCGTATAACTTATTCAACATCCCAAACTTTTCCTTATTCCAAATTTACCCTTAACACTCCATACCAATGAAAAGATGAATATGCAACTTGTGCATTAAAACAAAAACAAAATCGGAAATTAAAAGTCTTATCCACAACTTGTCGCAATCCAACTTAAAATATTCCAACGTGCAAAATACGGATATAACATCCTTCCCCTTTAGAACATTCGTCCTCGAATGTTCAACTAATCGCATAAGGTCTTATAAGGGTCTCGGAGGGGGTTTCCTTTATTACTATAGCATGCACTCTCACCTACCAATCATATTTCTTTTTCATCTCTTCTTCAACTTCTCAAATCATTTCCTCCCCGTTATTACACCGCCACAAGACCTTATTACACGCTACACACCTTAACAAAAGCCATGTCTTTAGTACGTAACCTTCTTATTTTTACGAACAACATAACAAGGTCCAATACATATCGGGTTAAACCTTTCCTTCTCGTAATTCCCTTTACTCAACTTGTAACATTCTAGGCACATTATCTCGTGTAGTCTCTTAATCTTTAACTCAAACCCTTCCTTTTTCGTTCCATAGCTTGTTTTTCCCGTTTCACACTTGCCTGCGTATTCTAGCTACGCATCACATCATAGCCTTGGCCACTTTTTCACTAGACTTCACTTATTTTCATAACAACCCTCATTGTATAACACTTCTTAACCCTTTACTCTTTTTCGATCAACTTCTTCCTCCGTACTCTTGTCTTAATCATACTATTACTTCTTTCTCGAGGTCACCATACTCGCAACTTACTCAAATCTTACCATTACGGTGAACGCGGCCTTTCAAGTCGCATTACAAACCTACATCTCATTTTCATTTTTTTTTTTTTTTCTCGGGAAAATTTCGCTTGAGAGAGTTTCGTCTATATTTCTTACTATCTCAAACCTCGCACGCAGAAATACCAACAATGCCTCATACGGCCAACATATATATATACATATCATATCATATCACAGCCCTCACGGGGCTCCCAACATCAACAACAATACGAAAATAATGAACATACCTTGTATGCCCAAACTTTAAACCGCACTCGTTACACTTTCTTGTTCACTTTCCCTTTTAATCCTCAACTTGTATCTCAATCGTACTTCAATATCTTACCCGACACATATCTTTCATACCCGTGCTTACCTCGCGTGCTTTGTACTTCCCAACATCATCAATCATTTCCTTCTATCGGTATCATTCTTCACCGCAATCACAAATCGGGTAAGGAGTCCCATCTCCTATGACTTGGCTCTATGGCACGATCTCGATGTGAAAGAAGAGTAACCATCCAAGATGCCCCGTAGCCTCCTCGTTTATAAATGTGGCGCGCAACACACCATAAACAAGACTCTACTTGACACGACTTTGCGTACAACCCCTAGGACGAATCGCTCGATACCACTTTGTCACACCCTAATTTCCGATAGGGTATGATGGGCACCCGACCCTTACCTAGGGCCGAGCGAACCCGCCGACTATCGTAATACTCATAACCATACCGGGCCCACAAAACATAACATACGCACGTAATGAAAATTTTTCGTAAAACAAACATGCCTTTCGTTTTTTTTTTTTTTTTTCAAATCAAATAAAATCGCAATCGTATGAAAATCGTAATATAAGGCACAACAAAGACTTCGGCTTATATAGCCGCTTGCCAAACACATCGGTAGCGTAATGCATACAAACACACCGGCTTACATAGCCGCTTACAAACAGACCCGACATATCATACACTCGACACATCGTCTCGCAAAGTCTCTATTAACATCTCGTATACCATACAAGCACTCGGACGCGGCGGCATTCCGAAGAAATGGAACTCGCCAATCCAACCGGAACATCTTCTCGCTAACATCACCTACTCATCCGTGGGTACCGCGTGGCATGAAACGCAGCCCCCGAAGAAAGGGGGGGACGGAATATGTACCGAGTATGTAAAGCATAGCATACGTAAAATGAAATCATAACCGAAAGGAGTACGTAAAGTGAGTGAGTATAAAAACCCAAATACCAAAGTACCTACATCCGACATACAAATCATACATACTCATACCGTACACATCATATCCGTCATCGAGATATGAGATAACATTAACCGATGTGGGATTTGCCTAAACCAATGTGGAATTTTGCCTCATCATTGGGTTTGCCCCACCACCGGCTCTGATATCAACTGACCATACTCATCATTTTATCATACATCATCATATCATATACGGTCCGTAATGGGACCCGGCGGACAGAACGTGGTCGCCACCCTATCTGGCGCCACAACACAGCATAACACCAGAAGTTTCAAATCTCCGTATCCCCATCACACATCATAACGCCAAACACAACATAACACCAAATATAAACGGAACCCGGCCCTCTAGTGAGGGGCTCGGTGAACCGTAACACAAAGATAACACCGAGTATATCATAGTGCGCACGATCACATACCGGCCCGGGATCCGGTGAAAGAGGTAACAACAGAACGCACGAGCAGATCGTAAGTATCCATAATCATACACATCATCATTTCAAACTCAACCGAATAACCAAAGCGAACTATTAGTTCAAACCAAAACAGTAGTCAAATCAAGTTTTCTTCCGAATCTCTCTCGGAAGCATATCAAACCGAACTTCAAAAACCATAGTTGCGTATCAAAATCATAGGCATAAAATCCTTATTTCCAACTCGACAGATAAATAAATAATCATGCTTGGGATCGGAAAAGTGGTCGTATTAAGTCCCTTTTTAAAAAAATAGGTCATTTAAAACCAACATAGAAAAGTCGCGGGACCCACGGACGAGCGTCAACCCAATCCGAGCCCGCCTATAAAAATTTAAGTCCTTGCTCGTCATGAAATCATTTGCGAAGAAATCAAAGCGATCCGAGCTCTCTCTTGAAAGTTACGGTCGTTCGTAGTTTCGAAATCGTTTAGGAACGTATCTTTTTTGAAAACAAAACTCTTTTGAAACAAAACTCTTTTGAAAATATAACTCTTTTGCAACCTTAGAAATTTAATCATACAAAAGACGTAAGGATCATAACTCGACCGCATTAAGGATACGAATATCAAGAAACATATAAGAATCGTTTACACAACATTTCAAACTCAATCATATCAAAGACATACGAACCATAGCCCGACCATACTAAGGATACCAACATCAAAAGCAAATACGAATCACAAACATACTCGAAACTTAAGAATGGAGTTACCCCGAGGCACAAATCATGTCATACCTTAATCCCGTCTAAGACATGCCAAAAGAAAAGAAGGGTAAGCTTCACATACCTGGATTGCTTCCTAAGCTAATCCAACTCAAGTCGCGAACTTCCCAAAATCTACAATAACATCAACCCATATCAAACATTAGCCATACACACTTAGGAATTCAATTTCATGCCATCACTTTTATCTACCAAATTTATAAAAGCACTTCCCCTATAAATTCAACAACCCCGAGAATTCAACTCGGCCAAATCATCAACAACAATACCAACAACCAAACTACAACATCAACAATCAATTCAAAATGCATTTCTAACATTAGTAGCTCTTTTTACATAACTTCACAGAGCATTCATAATATTCCGACATACTTACTTCCCTCACTCACATTCAAACCAATATCAACGTTTATACATTCGATTACTAATCCAAAACCATACGGACAATATTCAAGAACGCTTTAAACAATTCACACAATTTTTCCAAACAACCAAAACCATATCCCAACTCACCCGAAATTGTCTCCAACCCGAGAACAACACCAAACACATTCTTCTCTTCCAAATTCATAATTTACACCAACAACAATTCCAACAATACCAACATTAACCATAATATTTCCAATTTCAAAATACTTCATAAACATTCCATATGGTGTTTGTCCCATATTTCCATCACAGAACCATTTTATAACGATTTTACAGCTCCTTCTCCGTAAATAAACCAATATTAACACAAATAGAAAGAGATTCATACCTTTCCCTCGATAATGCTATATATTTACTCCTCCACCTTGAACTTAAGCCACAAAGCCTCAATACGCAGTTTTGAAGCCGCAACTATACGCTGTCTGGACCGGAATTTGAGAATTATACCTGATTTCGGGCTAAAAGTTAGTGGTGAAAGGTTGGGGAATTTTCTAGAATATTTGGGATGATTTTGGTCTGATTTTTTTTGGCTGAAAATGAGGGGTTAAGCCCCTTTATAAAGCTGCCCGAAGTCACCGTAGCAAGATCAGTAGGCAGCGACCTATCGTAGGCGCACTCGTTCATCCGCGGAAATTATTTCGAGACCTAAAACTTTTATATACCGATCTCTTTATTTGCATACCCGGATATGTCCAAAACTCCATACAATCCGTATAACTTATTCAACATCCCAAACTTTTCCTTATTCCAAATTTACCCTTAACACTCCATACCAATGAAAAGATGAATATGCAACTTGTGCATTAAAACAAAAACAAAATCGGAAATTAAAAGTCTTATCCACAACTTGTCGCAATCCAACTTAAAATATTCCAACGTGCAAAATACGGGATATAACACCAAATTTCGGCACTAGTCACCCTACGTAATGGTCGGGTCATGAAAAAAGTGATATCGCAGCAGTCATGTCTCGGATTGTCTACGGACCGTGTCCGGCAGTAGAAAGTCTAATGAGCTATATTGCTTTCCGATGAAGAGCACCAAAACCCTAGCTTTGAGCTCTTTGGAAGGATTAACCTTGGAAATCATATGTTTTTCTTGAAGAATCATGTTAATAATCATTAGTTAATTTAAGAAACTTTTAGGACAGTTTAGAGCAATCCTACCTTGATGTGGGAGGATGGGAAGAGGAGAAATACGCATTCTAGGGCTTGACAGTGGAGTCGGAATGAACTAAATTTTGTGCATGTGACATATTTATAGGCCGGGGCAGGAACCACAAACGCTCGCGCCGCGAGCTATGCTTGAAGAAGCTCGCGAGGCCCATGTTTGCTTTGAGCCATGCGCCGCTTGGCTTGTGTTTTTTTTCAAATTTAGCCAATTTCCAACTTTTTTTTCGGGCATAGCCCCTGCCACGCCGCACGACCCCCATGGCGAGCTACTTGCTCTCTTTGGGCTATGAGTCGCACGCCCCCTTGTTTCCAATCCTTAGCTGGGCGTATAAGGTGTTACAAGAATGAGTAGGAGGAGGAGAAAACCTTAGTTGGGCTGTAGTCCGACTCATGCGAATTAGATTAACGTATCAGTAATAGGGATAACAAGGTTGTATTTGTAACACCCAGACCTTGGATATGCGATAAATTATATACATGACGTGAGAAAGTCTATACATGAGAATATACATGTTATAAGAATGGATATTATTTTCTCGTAAGAAAAATATTTTCATTTCTAGCTTAAGAAATAATAGGTCAAAAAATGTATTCTTGGGATTAGATTTGAAAGATTAGAAATTGATAAATATATTTTCTAAACGTCTTAATTTTTATAAAATATTCATTCATTTCTCAATTGTATAAGATATTTATGGTTAATTAATATTGTAATTTGAAATATATTAAGTCTAGCTATGTAAAGAAGTGAATTGAAAAATAAATAAAAAGAACCAATGAAATTTTGACACCTCGGATTCTTGTTTATCCTTGGAATTTTGACACCTATAAAAGATTCATGGTTACCCTTTGGTAGCCAATTTTGAGTTTACTCACCAGTACATGAGTGCACAAGGCACACAAATGGGGTACACATGCGGGGTCGTCTCCATTACAATTCAAATCCCACTCCTTGTAATAGGGAAATTCATTTTCAATACAAGCAAGGGTATCTGAGAATAAACATAGAGTTTCGTCTGGGAGTTTACCTTTGGGGGATTTTTAAGCAAAATACAATGGGACAGTTATGGATCCGTTTTTCGGTCCATTTTAGTGCTTTGCTTTTCCTAAATTAATAAAATGCCCATTTTGGGCATAATTTATTAAAAAAAAAAAATACAATAGCATGAGCTACTGTTATAGAGAGAATAATAGGGATATTATTTGTAGGTTCTATACAGAGAGAATTCACCGTCACTTGAGGGAGATGTGAGAAACGTACAAACGAAAGGGCTAGGGGATTTGAGGTTAAAAAATCAATCTTTGGCATAATACCAAGGGTAGCTATAGCATCAACCCCACCATAAGTATTATCTCTAAGTAGTTGGACATGCTTTCAAGGGAAACACATCACGAGGAAAGACTGACCATGGTAGTTTAATCTCAAAAATTTCTACGCGAAGTCGTTGGGGTTCAATTCGAGATTGTAATGGTCATATCATCTTTGCTTTCTTTTTGCATGATTGCCTATCATATGTCCCCTCCTTATGAGGTTCTAAAGGATGAGATGTCGTGAATCTTCTTATCGTAGACTTGATATTTACATGTTCCTTTCATTTGAATTGTTCTTATCGTGTCGGGCTTTCATACGGTCTTATAGAGTTCCTCTTACTTAGTCGAGATGGTTATGTTTCATTACATGAGATATCCATTTTATATGTGTTGAATAAATCATTTCCACATGTCTAACGACTGTATCAAATCTTTTCCAACGCCTGCATAACCAAATGAATAAGAACCCAAAGAATGTTAACGTTATACTTTTATATATATTATGCACGGGATGGAAATATTATGATAGCTTGAGGCTCATTGTGGATTACGCAGGGCATGGAAATGTCATGCATAACACGTGGCCCATTGACTTTTACGTGGGGTATGCTAATGTCGTGCATCGCATAAGGCCCATTATGGTTTATGCGACAAATTATGAGGTCGTACATAGCTAGGCCTTTGCGCTTATGTATTCATATGATATATACCCTATGTGGCTCATTATACTCAAGAACAAAAAGAACTTATCTAATGTATAACAATTCAAGTGTGACAAGTAACATTGTAATGACCCGCTTGGTCGTTATAGCACTTTTTACCCATTTACCCCTGCTGACCCTTCCCCGAGCCCTATTAGTACGATTTTGACCAGCGGGGATGGGTGGCACGTTTCCTAAGGTAATTGGGCGAGTTTTATGATGACTTGTGAGAAATAGAGACTTAAAGTGAAAAATGATTGACCCATAGTTGACTTTTGGGTGAACGAATATTTTTCACAAATCCATCAATTCCGTGAGGTCCGGAGGGTCGATTATCACCGGGCGGGATGCTGGGCCGTTTCTCGAGGCACTCGGGAGCATTTTGGGTTATTTGTTGGAAAGTTGGTTTTTGGCCATTGGGTGTTGACCCGGGCAAATAGACCTCCGTTAGGAATTTTAAGACTATGAGTGAGTCCGTAGTGTGTTTTTATGTACCTTTACACGAGTGGTTTACATCTGGAATGTCTTAGGTGATAGTCGGGTTTTTGGAAGAAATTGGTGAAAAACTAGAAAGTTATTGGTATTTGATATCCTGCCCTAGTGAGACATCGTGCGCCATAGCTGACCCGCCTCGGTGAAGCCCGGTCCGCCGGCGCGTGATCTATGGGTTCTTCGAGGAATCCGTTCGCCGGACGGTTTTCGCTAGAGCGGATGCGCTATAGCGAGTGTGGACCGCGGGAGCGCATCCGCCGCGGCGGAAAATGCCGATTCAAAATGTATTAAATGCCAAG